>NC_061073.1:16944460-16999325 GCF_021917145.1 Hypomesus transpacificus
TAGGGTTAAAGGGGTGATGTAGGTTTAAAGGGGTGATATAGGGTAATGGGGGTGATGTAGGGTTAAAGGGGTGGTGTAGGGTTGAAGGGGTGATGGGGGTTAAAGGGGTATAGTTTTGTACTCTTTCAATGAAGGTGACCCCTAGTTCATAACCTTGGAGACCAACTTTATTAAAACGAATTTGAGTCGTAGTCCTGACAGCAGCATAATTACATCCTGGAGCATCAGCATTAATTTATGCAGCCTGCATTCAACCGGTTAGGAGCATGGGATAGGGTCACTCTGGACACACACACACACCGTCACACACACACCATCACACACACACCGTCAAACACACATTCCATACAGTTTCCATGAGGCTGTGCTTCACACTGTGCACGGTCACGTCCTTCTGTACAGTTTCCTGACACTCTTAGAGGTTGCCACAGTGTGTGTGTGTGTGTGTGTGTCGGTGGGTGTGTGTGGGTGTGTGTGTGTGTGGGGGGGGGGAGGCAGGAGTCAGAGGGGCAGTGGTTGTGTACCTGACTGTACACAACTGTCTGTCTTCCTGTGTGTTTCTGTCTGTGTGCACCTGTGTGTGTGTCAGTGCTAAGCAGACGTAGCTGCTTTACTGTGAGAGGCTGATAAACCAGCAGAGTCACACGTCAAACACAGACCACAAACAGTGTAATGAAACAGAGCATTAGTATTAAAACTGTATGTGTGTGGGTGAGTGAGGTGGGCTGTCTCAGAGGTGTTTAGCCCAGAGGGAATGTCCGCCCGCAGAGAACCAACCTCTCGCTGTTCTAAATGCAAAGCTTTCTCCCTGCTCACTCTTAATCCCACACGCTGGCCCCACGCTCACCCCGCCTGCGCCACACACACATCAACTCACACTGAGCTGTCATACACGTGTGCGCTTCAACACAAACACACAAACACCTATTAACACACACATTTACTTAGATGCATCAAATCATCACACACACATATACAGGCGCATGCACACACATACGTACAGTCAGACTGGGCCATCATGACCACTTCTGGGCCCAGACCCAGTGGCCTCATTACTTTGAGGGAGAAGGCGTTAAGTAGCTGGACATGCTCCGCTGGTCACATGCTATTACTCTGTCATTGGAGCACACACTCAGCTCACACACACAGCCACTAGCACACACTCAGCTCACACACACAGCCACTAGCACACACTCAGCTCACACACACAGCCACTAGCACACACACCACAAATAAAGTCTCTAACAGATCAGGAGAGTAGGAGAAAAGAAGAGAAAGAGTTCATGATGAGGAGTGCATGGCAGGATGAAGAGGGGGGTTTGAGGAGGAGTGCAGCCGAGTGAGGAGAGGAGGGATGGAGGAGAAGAGGAGAGGATGGAGGAGGAAAAGAGGAAAGGAGATGAGGAATAGGAGGAAGTGCAGAAGAAAGGAGGAAGAGGAAAGACCGAGCCTCTGTTGTAGATGGGATGACCAAGGACACAGCGATCTAACCCATTACATCCCTGGAACCCTCTCATAATGTTACTGCTGCCTGCTCTCCTGTGACTGAGTGTGTGCGTGCCTCTCAAGTTGGTGTCCTGTGAAAATGACACGTTTCTGCCAAATTAATATCATTACCATGAGGGTTTAATGGGCCAGGGATGTCTCTTCTTTGAAAACAGAGCTTCCCTCGTGACTGCAGCCAGGGCTGCACGGACAGTGGAGAACAGAGGAAGCTCTGAAAATGAGTGCCAAAGAAATTAATACATTTAAAACCCATTTTTGACTATTTTTGAAAGACTAAAGTATTCTAAGTGCGTATTTTAAGAGTATTATATGTAACAGACAACTTATTATATCATAAATGGAGTAAACACATATGGGATATATTGTTAATTTGAAAACTTGTCCTTCCTAATTTGATATAGTCTGTTATCTTAGCTTGGTTTTGGTGTTGTAGGAAGAGTGCGTGAGAGTGGGCTGTAGTGCTTCAGCAGGTGGGCACTGTATGTGTCTGGTCTGCTGGCTTGACACTCAGTTAGGATCTGACGCTGGCCCCATACCGATATCCTATGTGTGTTAGGATCTGACGCTGGCCCCATACCGATATCCTATGTGTGTTAGGATCTGACACTGGCCCCATACCGATATCCTATGTGTGCTGGAAGACACTGGAGATTAAAAAAATATTAAGATATTAGGAACGGGACCAAAAAAGTTGTTCAAGAAATCTCATATCTAAGCTCTGAAGTCAAACCCAGAGAAAGTCTGACTGCAAAACAGAGAAGGACAGAACGACAGACTGAGGGAAGAAGAGAGAACGACAGACTGAGGGAGGAAGAGAGAACGACAGACTGAGGGAGGAAGAGAGAACGACAGACTGAGGGAGGAAGAGAGAACGACAGACTGAGGGAGGAAGAGAGAACGACAGACTGAGGGAGGAAGAGAGAATGAAAGAGGGGCCACGCCTAATAAACTGTGGGGTCTGACTGCAAAACAGAGAAGGACAGAACGACAGACTGAGGGAAGAAGAGAGAACGACAGACTGAGGGAGGAAGAGAGAACGACAGACTGAGGGAGGAAGAGAGAACGACAGACTGAGGGAGGAAGAGAGAACGACAGACTGAGGGAGGAAGAGAGAACGACAGACTGAGGGAGGAAGAGAGAATGAAAGAGGGGCCACGCCTAATAAACTGTGGGGTCTCTTCATGTTTAATTCAGCTCCTTAACACTGGTCTGTGCATCCATATGGCACTGTTAAAGAACTGCTCAGCACATCTCCACTCCAAGACGAGCGCCTTTAAAAGCCTAATACCTGCTCTCTTTACTGCTGCTCTTTAATGAATAGGTGTCCAATAAGGCTTTTTATTGTCTTAGCATATGTTGCTTTTATTGGGGGAAAATAATTAGGTTGTGCGGATCACCTCTGAAGTCCTCTCGCAAGCTAAAAATGAGATAGTTTCACACTTGCTGCGCAAGTCCTTCTGATCCCCTCGTTTTCCCCTTGGCTGCACCTAAAGCCCTCCTCACCTCCCTCCTCTGTGTTCCTCTCTTTGTCTTTCCACCTCTCCAGCAACCGTCCTCTCCTCCCATCCTCACCTCCTCCTCCCATCCTCCTCTCCTCTCATCCTCCTCTCCTCCCATCCTCCTCTCCTCTCATCCTCCTCTCCTCTCATCCTCCTCTCCCTTTTTCCTTTCTTTATTCTCCTCCCTCCTGTCTGTATTCTTTCCCTCATGCGTCCTTTCTTCTTATTCTATTTCAACTCTCCTACCTACTCTCTCTCTTCTCCTTTCTCTCTATTCCTTACCTCCCATCTCCAATATGAATATAAAATAGATGGTGGAAATGGTAAAGCAAATAGAAGGCATGGAGGTATGGAATGAGAAGGGAGGGAGGGAGGCCTGCGACTACCTCTCCATCCGGTGCCTAATGCCCCCCAGGAGAGCCTGTGGCCCCGGGCACGAGGTCTCCTGCATCCTCTCGGCTAATGGACGCTGTAATAGACCTGGGTGCCCAGACGTCAGAGTAGAACTGGAGCCTCTCTGCTCCTTGCTCACATGAAGAGGGATGAAAGCAAAGAGCGCTTATACAACCTGCAGTTGAGACCTAGAAATCTGATTGGTTAACAGCCATAGCTTATATTCTAGACCACAGGTCAAATTCCTTCATAGTTGTTTACTGTTGTTTGCAGTACAGCCACAGGGCCGGTCGAGGGAACATCAATCCATAAACCCAACTGAAATTACCTTCTCCCTGGAAATAAGTAAATAAAATCTCACTTTTGGTATTTTGGTGGTTTGGAGAGCCATGAGCCATATTGTTTCACAGCTGTACTAATGCTGCTCCAGGACCTTGACTAGAATAGAAGATTTCTAGATTACAGGACCTGTTATAGTACGCCTAGAAGGTACAGATGTTTTAGAGGATCTGGACTACACAAAAAACGCACACATACACACACACACACACACACAGAAAAGTCACTTTTACACATAGTCACACAAAAAAACCTCCAAAGATACTATAGAGTCACACATTGTCTTGTCACAATAATTATTTATTAAATGTAAAATATTTTCAGCACAGATTAAAAATCAGACACCTCCATTTATACTGAACACCACAGGTTGAAAAGAAACATTATTGAACAGAATCACCCACATTCTGGTAGCAGTGGACCCAGACTAGAGAGAGTGATGTTCTGAGCTCACTGACCCCAGCAGCACTGGCTGAGAGTGAGCGCTAACACCACTACAAGCAGAACCAGAGGAGCGTGGAGCAGATAGGGACTACACTGTGTCTGGCATGACTGTCCACTCTTATACGGTGTCTTTTCATCTCCATTGTTGTTGTAATTCAGCACATGCCGCTATGAGAGTGTCAAAGTACCTGAGAGGATGTGTGTCCTCAGCATGCATAGGTGCTGCTATGTACAGGTGTATGCACAGATCACCTCAGACTGCTCCACAGTACTGGGAATATATACAGTGTTTACCCTGACCCGGGGCAGGGGGCAGAGGTCAATCACGTAACTCCAGATGGCAGGGCATGGGCGCATGCAGGGTCATCATATTTCGGGTGGCGATCTCACTGACAGCTAACGACGGAACACAACAATCCAAACTTAGTTTACATTCTGTGACAATTACTTTGCTTATTCTTGTCATTGACTGATTATTGCTGGATAAAGTTTGTCCTCTTTGCTAGTCTAGGAAGTTCTGGAATGTTCTCTTATGAGGTTCTAGAATGGTGGAGGTGGAAGACATGGTTTGAAGAGCATCTGCACCAGCATATTGCTGCTAATCCAGGGCTGGCTGATGGAGGTCTCTTCTACTGTTCTCAGACCAGACCAGCATATTGCTGCTGATCCAGGGTCGGCTGATGGAGGTCTCTTCTACTGTTCTCAGACCAGACCAGCATATTGCTGCTGATCCAGGGCCTGCTTAGGGCACAGAAGGCTGGTGCTACATGATGTCATGATTTTGAAGAGGGGTAAAGGGTCCCCTCCTGATGCTTCTGACCCTGACACTGAGCAGAGGGACACCTCTGGAAGGTGTCTGTTCAGAGGGGGCACATCTCAGGAACTGGAGGGTTCAAGTGGTGACTCTGTGCAGACAGACCCTAGGCTCCTCTAGGGGGAAACTGGTCAGCCACACTTGCATTTGTAATCATAGGAGAAAGATACATATATCAGTATGTGTTGTAGTTGAACAGACATTTTTTACACTGTACATTGACCCTTCAGTTACACCCATACACACGTGTAGTTCATATAGGTGAGATAATGTCTCTCTCTCACTCCTACGATCACTCTATCTCTCTCCTACCATCACTCACTCTCACTCTCTCTTTATCTTTCCTGAACTTTCTAACTGGTTACCATCCTGAGCATGAAGCAACATTGAAGACGCTCTATAACTTAGTAACTTGTTAGAGAGCCCTAACCGCCCTCTCTTTGTCTGTAGGCCTAACCATGATTCCTTCACCTTCTGAAGGTGTGACAGGAGAGATGAGGTCACCTCTAACTAACACTCTTTTTGAACTCAGTTTGAAACTGCATTTAGCTTTCGCACTGTGTTAATCAAGTTCCAGAGCAGATGAGAGAGGATGAAACGCTGTCAGACTGATCGACTTATTAGGAAGCGTTTGATGTGTCATGGTTGATGGAGTTATCACCCTTCTTGCAGGAGAGAGAGAGACAGAGGTATATATATACATAGAGAGAGACATATATATATATATATATATATATATATATATATATATATATATATATATATAAAGAGAGATGACTCGTATGCTGTTTAGTCAATCATCAGAGCAAACTTCAAACATCCTCAAAATGCCTCTAAGGAAAGGTGTGTGTGTGTGTGTGTGTGTGTGTGAAGGGGAAGCGGTTGCCATATTTGAATAGAATCCATCCGTAAGGAACCCTAGTATGGATAGGAACCTCCATTGTGTGCTGCTTTGAGGAAGTCTCTACCAGGAAGTACACAGCAGCATGCACACGCACACGCACAGAAACATCCAGTTTACACATATGTACAGTACAAGCTTATACTGTTCCCATGGTGATGCGCCTCAGTATCATTGTCTGCGTTGGAGGAAAGTGTGTGTAGCTAGTACAGCAGTATAATGTGTAAAGACCTCTCTCTCTCTCTCTCTCTCTCTCTCTCTCTCTCTCTCTCTCTCTCTCTCTCTCTCTCTCTCCCCCTCTCTCTCTCTGTTTCCCCCCCTCTCTCTCTCCTCTCCCCCCTCTCTCTCTCCTCTCCCCCCTCTCCCCCCTCTCCCCCCCTCTCTCTCTCCCCCTCTCTCTCCTCTCTCTCTCCTCTCTCTCTCTCTCTGTCACTCTCCTCTCTCTCTCCTTCTCTCCACAGCAACAGGGAGCAGGCACCACGGTGTACTGTGCCGCGGCCCCAGAGCTGGAGGGACTGGGAGGGATGTACTTCAACAACTGCTTCCGCTGCCTGCCCTCGTCCCAGGCCCAGGACCCGAGCACTGCCGCCAGCCTGTGGGAGCTAAGCGAGCGCCTGGTCTCAGAGAGGCCTGCTGGCCTACAGGTCCTCTGATACAACAGGCCTGCATGAGTCACCAACCAACCACAGTTTGGAAGGAGGCCCAGCTAACCAGGATTGGGGAGCCCATGGCGATGAAGAACTTTGATAACTGCACTGTTGCCAAACCATTTGGACACTTTACTATGAGGTGTAAAATACACCTAGAAATGCAGTTCCAGACAGAAGAAGCTCACATACTACAGGTACAGCCCAGACAAGCATCTCTGCCACTTCCTCATTGCCTGCTATGAGTCCTCGGTGTGTGTGTGTGTATGTGTGTGAGATGGTGGGTGTGAGTTTGTGTCCAACCTGTAATTAGTGTTTCTGCTAGTGAGGAGCGTCCAGTCCAGGCTGTGGCCATAGAGACACAGATCCATCATTGTGCTCATTCTTACGAGGAAAATCAAAGACAGAAAACAGGAAGACTGATATATACAATACATACACAGTAGCAGTGGACCTGTTTTGATTTTATACTGTACAATATTTACACCTCATTTTCTCTTCAGAATTGTTTGGGACATCATCTGGGGTCTCCCTATTGGTCAGCCTAAAGACAGTAAAACACTGAGGAGCTACAGTACGCACTGTGTCCATAGCAACAAGCACTGTGTCCATAGCAACGAGGGTTGAGGAGGAGAGCCCAGGGCGGAGTTATGTTGGGGGGGGGGGGGGGATTTGCACTGTCTACTTAGAAGGTGTTGTTGCCATGGTGCTCTGTCCAGGGGGGGGGGGGGGGGGGGGTATTGAGGCAGGAGTAGGAGAGGGTTATTTTGACTGGTGGTTGGTGATTGGAGGGTTGTGTTTGTCAGAAAGTTGGTGATTGGAGGTTGTCTCTGGCTGGAGACGTGGTGATTGGAAGGTGAGCATGGAGCTCCTCAGGCCTCGGTGCTGCACTGGGTTGTTTCTGTAAAGGAAGAAGAAGAAGAACTCAATAAAGACGTTGTAAACCAGTGTGTGTCTTATTTCCTCTGCACAGCTGCTGTGTGTCCTCCCGGCCTCCAGGGGGAGAGCTAGGGATGGCCAGTATGCCGCCCTGCTCCTCGCTTCCCCTTGTCTCTTCTTCAGCTGACCCTGACTCTTTCCCCGACCCCAGTCTCCACCCCGACCCTAACCCTGACCCCACCTTGACTCCATTTCTATTTTATTCCTAAACTCAACCCTAACACTGTCCTCAACCTTTAATCTAATCCCAACCCTAGCCCAGTTCACAGTGTCCACACTACAGAGTTGTGGAAACAGTGCTGGAATGTCCCTCTCAGCAAATCAGGTTGCGTGGCTGAACCTACAACTAGTTTAACTACCAGATTTTACATTTACATTACATTTACATTTAGTCATTTAGCAGACGCTCTTATCCAGAGCGACTTACAGTAAGTACAGGGACATTCCCCCCGAGGCAAGTAGGGTGAAGTGTCTTGCCCAAGGACACAACGTCATTTGACACGGCGGGGAATCGATCCGGCAACCTTCTGATTACTAGCCCGACTCCCTCACCACTCAGCCATCTGACTCCCAGATTTTACATTAACAACACATGTAAAGACAAACCACCAAACCAATAACATATTGGGGTCTCTGTGAATGTTCACTTAATTGTAGCTAGAACGTCTGGCTGACATTTTCATCTTATTTTTATGATAAATTTAACCTCTCAGAGAATAATTATGAAACAATTGATTTGATAACGTCTTTGTAACATGGTATTGGATGTTTGACTGGCCAGATGGGCGCTAATATAGTTAATGATCTCAGTCAATGCAGCAGCTCAGACTGGACTCAAACTCAGTACAGGCCTGCTGGGAGAATATCACCATTGGACCCCAGCAAGCCATAAACTGCCTTTTCTTTCTCCCTCTCTTTCCCTGTTCCCCCATTCTCATGTCCGTTCTGCTCTCTCTCTCTGTCTCCCTCTCTCTCTCTCTCTCTCTCTCGCTCTCTCGCTCTCTCGCTCTCTCTCGCTCTCTCTCTCTCTCCTGATCTCTCACTCCCTCTCCTTTTTCTTTTTTTTCATGTTTTGTTTTAATTTTGAGATGTGATCAAATAACGTATTGATTTTTATTTGATTGCAGTCATTGAAATTAACTAATAATCTTACACCTGATGCACACACTTGCATTATTGTCATGTTGTTAAACAAGTCCATACTAAACCAAAACCATGTCTACTAAAATTTAGATTATTGTATTGTATCGTATGTTCAATAAATGTTTTAATGTAATGCCACTATGTCATTTCTATCAATATTTATATTCAGTTATCAGGGCATCCCTTGTCTGACTCTGACTCACTGATGATCATCGCATGATCATCGCATGGTCATCGCATGGTCATCGCATGAAGTTACAATTAAACAACATGAACCTCAATCTTCCATGGAAAAATATTATTTGTACGTTTCAGAACATTTCAATAAAAAATATTAATGTCACTGTTTAATTTAAACTACAATATTTTAGCCTAATAATTTACCATAGAAAGTACTGTACCCCCCTCCTCTGGGTTTGATTCGCCTCCAGGAGGCCTCCCAACAACTTCCTTCTGCCACCCCATTGCCACCCCGAATGAACATCTGTAGATCCGCCCCTGCAAATACTAAAGAGGAACATGGCTGTAACTGCCCTGAGAGAGGGAAGGAGTAGAGAACAAGTGTGGAGAGAGGAGGAGTGCAGTAGAGCAAACGAGAGCGAGAAGTCAAATGAAATAAGAGGATTTGTCAGTACAGCAGTCCAGTGGTTGGTGACAGGAATAAAGGCTGATCATCTTGGAGCGCCTGACTGCTCACACACTCCACTTTACTACCAAGCCACGGCAAGGACACACACCATCAGTAGCTTCCCTTTGACCTGTGCTTGTCACACTACTGAATAGGTTCAGCTGCTTGTGAGTGTGTATACGTGTATGATTGTGTGTGTGTGTGTGTGTGCTATTGTGTTTCATTCTTGCTCTGCTTTTCCAGCTCAGTTCATATTTTCTAGTGTTATTTTCCCCAATGTAGGTGTCATTGTTAACCTTGCTGCACAGATCTCTTCATCCTCTCTCTCTCTCTCTCTCTTTCTCTCTGTTTCTCTCTCTCTGTTTCTCTGTCTCTCTCATTAGCCACCTCCTGTATTGCACCTAATACAGCACCTCTCCACCACTAACCCTAACTCTACCTAATCAATACTGCACCTCTCCACCACCAACCCTAACGCTAATGAACCTAATCAATAGGTCTGCGCGCTGCTCTCTACTCACATTGGTCATGACAGAGCATTGGGGATGAACTGTGTTAAGTGCTGTTGAGGGGAAAGGGTATGAGCTGCGTGAAGGTGTGTGTGTTTCTGCGCCTGTGTGTGTGTGTGTGCAGGCTCTAAGGACAGCGCGTGTCATCTTGTGTGACCAGGTGTGTCGGGCGTAGGCAGGAGTGAGTATTGAGCCAGGTTAAATGACGCAGAACCCCACAAACCGCTTACTTAGCCTTCGTCTCCTCTCTGGAGCTCAGGGCAGGGCCTGCATATCTGTCTGTGCTTGTGTGAGGGTGTGTGTGTGTGAAGGTGTGTGTGTGTGAAGGTGTGTGTGTGTGTGCCTTTGTGTGAGGATGTGTGTGTGAGGGTGTGATGTCAGACATGAGGTCACACCCACACATATATCACATATGTCAGTATCATAGCTGCACATGTATGTGTGTGCGGCTTGTGTAGCTGGGTATGTTTTATGCTTTAATACATTTTATTTTACAGTGATGCTGAAAAGCACTTGTTATGTCTCAAAGAAATACCTATTATGCAAATATCTGTATGAAATTATTTTACTATTTTATTTTTGGGTAGAATATTATATGAAGTGGAATATTAGCCTTGTTTTACAGCCTGCTAACAGTAACATAATAACAGAGAAAATGAGTGAGCTGTTTTATGTCTGATTAGAGCCATCTGGAGACATCAGGGCTATCCCATTTGATTAGGAAACCACAACACACACACACACACTCCACACACACACACACTCCACACACACACACACTCCACACACACACACACTCCACACACACTGCTCCTCTCTCTCACTCATCCAGCCATCCTCGTCTCTCCGTTTACCCTCACACACACCGCTACTCTGTCCCCTTCACTATCTTTCTCTCTCTTTGTGTGTGTGTGTGTAATGAATGAATACAAGTGGAGTCCCCTCTTAAAACACACACCTTGGAGATTAATTACAAGTGCTATGAATCACTACACATTTAATTGACTCATCCCCAGTAATGTGTTTTGTGTGAGTTTGTGAATGTGTGTGCGTGTGTGTGTCTGTGCGTGTGTGTGTGTGTGTGTGTGTGTGTGTGTGTGTGTGAGAAAGAGAGAGAGAGAGAGAGAGAGAGAGAGAGAGAGAGAGAGAGAGAGAGAGAGACAGAGAGAGAGAGAGAGAGAGAGAGAGAGAGAGAGAGAGACAGAACCCTCTGTCTGTGTGTGTCAAACAGGCATGTTCTTGGTCTCCTACCCTCTCCTCTAATTGCTTTCCTCTCTATTAAAATGTATTCTGCTGTGGCATCACTCCGTCTTCTGCTGGAATGGAGTAGGACACCAGGCTGAGAGGAACACACCACTGTTTATAGGCACCTACAGTAGAATAACAGATCTCTCCTTCATCATCCCCTGACTTTCCCTGACATTTAAAAAGCCATTAACACAGGTTTCAAACACACACACACACAGGTTTCAAACACACACACACACACACACACAGGTTTCAAACACACACACACACACACACAGGTTTCAAACACACACACACACATACACATGCTGCTCAGTATTATTTCCAGTACAGAGAGAGATGGTAGGTAGTGTGTGGGTGTGTGTGTGTCCAGACTGACAACCATAAGCTCCAATCACACAGACAGCAGGCTGAATCATTCCTTAATGCGGCTCTGTCATCCTCCGGAGCTGCACAGCGCAGAAAAAAACACAGGGGGGGGGGGGGGAGGGGGGTCCATCATGCTGCTCTCAGGGAGGGGGGACACAGGGAGACACCGCATTGATTTCCACTTCTCCTCATTGACATTACTCCTCTGCCCAGTACAGGATTGACTGCAGGTAGATAGGCATTGCAAAGTGGACCCACTCCTAACTATGGGTGAGTATTCACTGCTAGGCTGTGTGTTCACACAGGAGGACAGGAGGAGGAGGAGGGACAGATGGAAAAAGGAGGGGTGGGGGTGGGGGGGAGATGGAGATGGAGGGTAGAGGAGGAGAAGGAGAGTTGGAGAGAAAGGAAGAGGATGGAATCATTGTCTGAAATAGGACGACTTGGCGGCAAATCATTCTAGAAAAGTAAAGTAATCTGTTTCATATTTAATCCCATGGGCCAGATAGTGCACCCTGGCCTGGGTCAGACACACTGCCTTGTCTTGTGAGCCCTAATCTCTTTTTCTGTTGTTTATGCAGTAACAATAAAGAGAAATACATATTTTCTTGTTCCAAACATAATCTGCTAAACGTGGAAGCCAGAGAGAGACAGCAGCAGCTTGTGTTCAAGTCCCTCAGAGCCTCAGTGGTGGAACATCCTTGTTTCATGATATAATGTGAACTCCTTTATTACATGTTCTCTGCATTGTGGCCTCTCTCCATCTCCTCTCCATCTCCCTTTCTCCTTTCCTCTCCATCTCCCTCTCTCCATCTCCTCTCCATCTCCCTCTTTCCTCTCCATCTCCCTTTCTCCTTTCCTCTCCATCTCCCTCTCTCCTCTCCCTTTCTCCCTCTCTCCATCTCCCTCTCTCCATCTCCCTCTCTCCTCTCCTCTCCATCTCCCTCTTTCCTCTCCATCTCCCTTTCTCCATCTCCCTCTCTCCTTTCCTCTCCATCACCCTCTCTCCATCTCCCCCTCTCCTCTCCCTCTCTCCATCTCCCTTTCCCCTCTCCCCTCTCTCCTCTCCCTCTCTCCATCTCCCTCTCTCCTCTCCTCTTCCCCTCTCCTCTCCCTCTCTCCATCTACATCTCCCCTCTCCTCTCCATCTCCCTCTCTCCTCTCCCTCTCTCCATCTCCCTCTCTCCATCTCCCTCTCTCCATTTCTCTCTCTCCATCTCCCTCTCTCCCTTCCTCCATTGCTCTTTTCCCCCTCTTTCTATCAGTCTCCCCACGTCTCTATTTCTCTCTCCATCTCTCTGATTGGACAGTGCCAGAAACGAGCAGAGTGTATAAACAGCTCACTTGAGAGTGTCTTCTTACTGTAACATCAGTGTAGATCTCTGTTGAGCGAGAAGGCGGGGTTTCTAAGGTGTAGGCATTTGCATTGCAGCGTGTTCGTGCCCATATTAGGGTGTCACTAATCCGTCTGACCTTCTGCCTCATTTGCATGCGCCAGCCCATCTGACAAAGAGGCATGACCTTTATTGGCTAATGAAGAAGCACAACAAAACTAAACCTGACAGGACAAGAACAGACACTCATACACACACACACACACATGCACACACACACATGCACACGCACACGCAAGGCTTGAGCTCTGCCAGGGCATCTGGGGGGCAGGGGGGGGGGGGGCAGGGGGGAGGGTTTGGGGACAGCTGACAAGGCCAGACTGGGACTTGACCTGAGAAGTGTGTGTATGGGGGGGGGTTCTAATGTTGAAGAGAAAGCTCACACACACAAACACACACACAAACACACACACACAAACACACACACAGCAGACACAGCCGAGCTTCTCCACTTCTTTGACAGAGAATAAAGCTCAAAGTCCTGCAGGACAGGGTGACAGGAGTGATGGATGATATGACCCTATTACCACTGTCAGTCTTATGGGTCAGAAACAGTAAAGAACCAAAACAGAACTGTCCAGGGAGGGTTAGAACCAAGTCAGAACTGCCCAGGGAGGGTTGGAACCAAGTCAGAACTGTCCAGGGAGGGTTAGAACCAAGTCAGAACGGACCAGGGAGGGTTAGAACCAAGTCAGAACTGCCCAGAGGGAGAACACACCTGTCTGCCTGATTAGCCAGATTAAGACAGAACAACCCGTCCACAGTAAAAGCTTGTGCGTTTGTCCTCTTCTATCGAAGGGAACTTCCCCGGGTGAAAGGACTGCTGATGTTATACAGAAAGTCAAACTCGGATTAAATGTCTCAGACAGGGCCATCAGGCCTGGAAGCTGGAGGGAAGATGGAGGGAAGATGGAGGGAAGATGGAGGGAAGATGGAGGGAAGATGGAGGAGGGGAAAGCAAGGACAGAGACAAAGGAGCGGAGAGGAAGGAGAGATATCAGAGAGATGGGATAATAAGAGAGGGATGAACAACCGACTGAAAGAGCGACAGAGTGGTGAGGAGGCGTGCGTTCTCAGAGGTAGGATCTGGAGCCTCAAGAACCTCTGGACTAAAGACACGGAACTCTGCCAAACTGGAGGAACTGTTCTCCAGAGGCTGAGTAAAGAGCGCCTCTATCAGCTGGAACAGCGTGCACACACACACGTGCACACACACACACGTGCACACACATATCCAGCTGTTTCTATCTGTGTTAGAATAGTGTGTGTGCTCATGTGTGTGTGCTCATTGTCCCCCTGTGGAGCTGTGTAGTGGAGTGTTAGGGCTTGATTGTTCCTGGTTTACATAAGGGTGTTAAACTATACCACAGTCCTATCTATCTTACCAAGCCAGATTTGTTTGTATTGTTGCTCCTTTATGCATTTGTTATTTCCAAAGAGGATTGGGACAGTGCTGTTCCTGCCCTGTTTCCCTCTTGTTCTTACTCCACTAAAGACTCCTACATTCTGAACATATCAAGCAACACTGAGTGTAATGACCACAGTAGAGTCCACTTATCCACTCAATCTTATCTTTCTTTAACCACTTATCTTTCACAATGTAGGCAAGGCAAGATCTCCAAGACAAACCAAATCCCCATCTGGAGCACTGTTGTGAAGCTGGGTATCAGAGATGGGAAGTATTTAAGTCGATTTTTCTGGTATCAGTACTTACTTTACTATTTATTTTTCCGACAACTTTTTACTTTCACTCCTCAATTGTTGTACACAAATATCTGTACTTTCTACTTCTTACTGTTTCAAACCAGGCTCATGACTTAAGTTTTAAAGGTCCCATGGCATAAAAATTTCACTTTATGATTAAAAAAAAAATCTATATGAGTTCCCCTAGCCTGCTTATGGTCCCCCAGTGGCTAGAAATTGCTTGGTATAAACCAAGCCCTGGGTATCTGCCTTTGAGAAAATGAAAGCTCAGATGGGCCGATCTGAATCTTCCCCTTATGTCGTCATAAGGGGAGAGGTTACCTCCCCTTTCTCTGCTTTGCCCGCCCAGAGAATTTGGCCCAGAAATTAGCTACCATGCCAGTGATATTGTTTTCTCCACAAGAGACATCATGACTTGCAAACGACCGAAGCGTGGCAGTTGCTCAGTGTTTGGATGTACAAATGAACACCAAAGTATTTTTTTAGTTCCTTCATCCGAGCCTCTGAAGAACCGTCATTTTATTTTCTCTGGAAATGCACCGACACAACTTCCCAAAGTTTTGTATGTCTGCGCCAAACGACTGTTTCCTCAACTTGGGCCAATACAGAGCTGGCCTTGCTGAACAACTGAAACTAAAGACTGGATCAGAACCAACTCTCCTTGGCCCAGCTACAAACTTCGGACAAGTAAGTCAACTAACCTATACAATTTTGTTGCTTTACTCTATATGGTTTAATCTATACCTAGCTTGCTACCCTTAGAATGTGGCTTTAACATTAGCTCTGCAGCTAACAGCCCAGTTACTGTCGCTAATGTAAAGGTAGATTGCATCAAGTATGTGTGTGACACTGTAACTTGAGTGTTTACACTTGTTATTTGGATAACCGTTATTCTGTTGGTGTTATGGCGTTCAATATCCGCCTTTCCCCTCATTAAAATTATTATAAGTGTGCACCTCTGCAAACCAGGGTGATCAGATAAGAATGGGCAAATTCAAGGCGTCTTACAGCAACAGGGCTACGAGCCATTGCGATACATCCACTGTAAACATTAGTGCATGGTACGGGTCGCAAGCTGGCCTTGACCACCTCCACCCTGCCCCGCCTCTCTCCTCCTCATTAGCATTTAAAGCTACAGACACAAAAATGGCACGTCTCAAGGGCAGCTCGTTGTGCGACTGCTCGTAGTGGCTGTAATTCTGCACTAAGGCTGAATTTTGGGAAAGAGACTGCAGATACAGAATTAGGGGACCACTAAGGCCTATTTAAAAGCATCCAAAATGTTCATACCATGGGTGAGTTAGGGTTAGTTAGGGTTAGGGTTAGTTATGTGTATGGTGGATTCCTGGTCCAAGTGTGTGTTGTGTCCTGATGAAGAGAAGTGGTGAAGGCGTATTGATGCAGAGCAAATCCATCAGATGACTGTTAAAAAGTATCTGCATATTGCGTTGTCAGGACGATGTCAACCAAACCTTCTCCCTACGGTTTCATTATAGGAGACGATCGACGTTCTATTAGACACCCCAACCCCCCCCCCCCACCCATATCCAGAGTAACACATCTGGGTTGAACATTCTGTCTCTACCAGATGTGCTGTCTGTGTCCATGTGTGTGTGAGTGTGTGTGTGTGAGAGTGTGTGTGCCATGGGAAGACAACATATTGCCTTTGCTCTTTCTGCAACATAAACATCCCTCCTGGCTCATCTCTTACAGCAGAGAGAATTATGGGAGTTGAAAGAGATGGACCCCTTCAGTGACACACACACACACACTCAGTCAGCCTAATGCACCGTGTTTGGTCAGATCCACTTCCTTTGTGGCAGTCTCATTAGGAGCTCCATAACTCTGACTCACCATGCAGCTCATCTGCATAATACCTGAACAGCTCCAATTAGTCCTGCATCCAATTAGCATCATTAAACAAACACTCACACACTGCGGCTGTTCATATCATTGTTGTTGTTTTAAAATGGTAATTAATTTGTTTTAATAGTCAAGACAAATGTAGAGAAACCCACACAGACTAATTAATTGTACATGATTAAGCATCACAACTATTATTTAAACATCTCTTTGTACCTTGTAATAATTTGTAATAATAAACAGAACTTCTTGTAAGACTGTAGTTGAGGAATTGAGATGTTATTATGTTATCACCATATTAAATTAGAGAGCTACTGTAAACAATATGTCATTGTTGCCCTGTAATCTTTTGTGTTTCTTTCATTACCTGGTAGTTGAGATGTGGCTAATAAATACAGACCATTTCTTGACTCTGAACTCAGAAATACCTCAAAAAGATCTCTGCACTTCTGATCCTTGATCTTCTGCTTTACTTTCTATGTGCACTATTTGTACATTGCAGAGAGAACGTAGTGAGGGTATAAAATGTTCCTGTAAATGAGACATGTAGAGCGTCATAGTGTGCCCTGCTCAGGTTGGGCTGGTCACAGGCTGGTTACAGGCTGGTTACAGGCTGGTTACAGGCTGCTCACAAGCTGGTTATAGGCTGGTTACAGGCTGGTTACAGGCTGGTTACAGGCTGCTCACAAGCTGGTTATAGGCTGGTTACAGGCTGGTTACAGGCTGGTTACAGGCTGGTCACAGGTTGCTTCAGCTCCCCAGCGCTGCTGTGAACACCACACTGTTCATTCATTAAAAGACCTACATGAGCAGAGGGACCTTATTTCTTATATACACACACACATGCAAGCACACACATGCACACAAACACCCTGCACTGTGTTGGTCCCCCACACACACACACTCAGACAGTATATACCCACTTACTAACACAAGGGCCAATTAGAAGGTCCTAGTTTTTGGTTCAGGCACGTATCTAGGGGCGTATATTCTGCCTGCGGGGCTGCAAGGGGTCCTGGGGTAGCAGGAGAATGATAGTTCCTACACCTCTGTCTGACACACTAGAGATTGTGGGAAAACAAATCTCATCTCATAATATCATTTAGATTTTGCACTGCTTTTCCTGGTTAGTTGCACGTATGTATGTGTGGATTTCTGTTCATAACTGGCTACACACATTACAGAGCAAGTGTGGATAAGTGTGTGTTGTGTCCTGAAATACAGTTAGCTAAATCTCCGGGAAAGATTTAGCTACACTACTCTTCTTTCCCTGCTCTCATCCATATGTGGCCCCCTGCAGAGTGGCGCCACACATACACACACACATACACACACATACACGCACACCTACACACACACAAACACACACACATACTAAGCCTTCCTAAGACAAGCGAAGCTCCCCCTGCTTCTGGCTCTCTTCACCACAGGGAACAGAAGAGAGGGAAGACAGGAGTGAGAGAGATGAGGGAACAGAACAAGTGGACACCTGTCCCCTGTCAGTGCCCCTCCCTCCCTCCCCCCAATGTAATGACTGGGCTGTGTTTACTTTATATGCATTTCTAATATTAAAGGAAATCACTTTTACATTTAGGGTACATAAAACACACCCTGTATGCTTTTCCGGCGTTTATGTATGATGTGTGCACACATTCGTGTGTATTTGTGGTAATATATGTGTACATGCCTGTGTGAGTAGGTGTGTGTGTGTGTGTGTTAGTAGGTGTGTGGGTGTGTTAGTAGGTGTGTGTGTGTGTTAGTAGGTGTGTGTGGGTGTTAGTAGGTGTGTGTGTGTGTTAGTAGGTGTGTGTAGGTGTTAGTAGGTGTGTGTGTGTGTGTGTCTGTGTGGGGTGGACAGGAAGGAAAGAGTTATAGTAATAGAGCTGTCTGGGATGTGCTCTGTCTGTTTTAAATGAGGTTTGGAGAAACGAGAGAGAGAGAGAGAGATAGAGAGAGAGAGGGAGGGAGGGATTGAGGGAGGGAGGGAGGGAGGGATTGAGGGAGGGAGGGAGGGATTGAGGGAGGGAGGGAGGGGGAGAGGGAGAGAGAGGGGGAGAGGGAGGGAGGGAGATGTGGATGGGGAGGGTTTATGACCTTGTAGAGAAGGCTGGATAACACAATGACAGAAGCATTGTTTTATTTGACACCATGTGCACATGTTTCTGTCTGTTTGAACACCTCAGCAGACTTAAAAAGTTACATTTTTAAAACATTATTTTAACCACTTTGTTTTATTGTGGTTTTATATAAAGTGCAAACATATTTGAAAACACCCGAAAGTGTTGTGCAACAAAACACCCAAATATACCTCACAAAAAATGTATTTATGAAATGTTTAAATATCTCTCAGATATGTTCCAGAAAATGTTTTTTTGTCAAACAAAAATTGTTTGATCAAAACAAGGCGAATGTTCAAATCTATGGAATTAAATGGATCCACTTCCCACATGCATGGTGACGTGTTATTAATGTTTCAATAACACGACCAGAGACACTCCTGCGCTCCGCAGCCCCTCCCCTCCCCCCCCCCCCCCCCCACACACACACCTCTACCACTCGTACCCCCCTGTTACCCCTCCCCTCTGCCCACTTAGTATTTATTTTCATTTATCAAAGCTTCTCCCCCCTGAGAAACAAAATGTGCAGTGTCTGCAGTACGGTGTGTGTGTGTGTGTGTCTGCAGTTTGGTGCGTGTGAGTGTGTCTGGGGTGTTCAGCATTGCTGGAAGTTGTTATGGAGGGAGACTCTGGGACACGACAGTAGATTCCTCTGATTGGAAAGAAAAGCAGCATCTTATCTATTTAAATAAAGCCCAGTGAGACTGGGAGATGCACAAACCCTCATACACACACACACACACTCAAACACACACACACAAAAACCCTCGCACTCAAACATAAAGCCAACGCATACACACTCACACACACAACACACAAACATGCAAACTAATCTGGAACATATGCAAGTATGCAAACACACAGCAGACAGTGGAGCAGAAATGCAGAGTTGCAACTCTACTCATGTCAACAAAAAATAAAGAAAATTCACAAAGGGATTTGTAGTAATTAAATTGCAATGATCGCCCTATTTTAGGTTTCACTTTGAAGATGAAAAAAGGGATGTTTAAAAAGGGATATGCTGAAAAACAGCACTAATAGAACATAAAAGAAAATGTAATTATTTTAGATGCAGAGTTGAAAAGGTCCCTACAGATGAGACTACTACTAATCACAGGATGTTGCTGATAAGCAACATAGTTCTTTTGAATTATTGTACATGTGTGTGTTTGAATAACAGAGGAAGAGAGAGGTATATATTTGTATGACTTCATAGAGGTGGATTCTAGATGGTCTAATTAACAGCTAAATTAAATGACCTAAGATAAACCTGTAAAACACTTTGAAGCTAATTAAACAACAGCAATTGTACTTAAGCATGTTTCAACATCTTTAACTGATGTTGAAACTTGGTTTGCTTGACATATTTTAATAGTTTAATAAAATCCCATGATTCCTGTGTGCTCCTCCTCTCTCTGCGGGACCAGCCACATAGCTGACCCAGCCACACAGACCCAGGCACACAGACCCAGCCACACAGACCCAGGCACACAGACCCAGCCACACAGACCCAGGCACACAGACCCAGCCACACAGCTGACCCAGGCACACAGACCCAGCCACATAGCTGACCCAGCCACACAGACCCAGGCACACAGACCCAGCCACACAGCTGACCCAGGCACACAGACCCAGCCACATAGCTGACCCAGCCACACAGACCCAGGCACACAGACCCAGGCACACAGACCCAGCCACACAGCTGACCCAGGCACACAGACCCAGACACACAGACCCAGCCACACAGCTGACCCAGGCACACAGCTGACCCAGCCACACAGCTGACCCAGGCACACAGACCCAGGCACACAGCTGACCCAGGCACACAGACCCAGTCACACAGACCCAGGACAGACAGCAGCAGAGGCATTTTGCAGATATGTTTCAGTATTGGTGATGAGACAAAAAGCATTAGATAGCGGCTGTGGCATTGTGTCCAGACAGGCATTGTAGTGCTGCTTTACAGCCCTCTGGAGGCCACGAGGGTGGAATCCATCCATCAGACAGAGACAGAGACAGAGACAGAGACAGAGACAGAGACAGAGACAGAGACAGAGACAGAGACAGAGACAGAGACAGAGACAGAGACAGAGACAGAGACAGAGAGACTGGTCAGTGCCTGGGTTTATGCCTAAAAAAACGACACAACTAAAGTTATTATACTTATATTACAAATATTTATATAATCTAAATAACTATAATAAATAATAATAGTCATTATAATAGAATTTACAGCATTATTTCTTTATTTAATTATTGTTGTTCAATTAATAATTTTATATTTGATTGTTGCTACTAATTATAATACTAATAATGTTTAGAAGAAGATTTTTTATATTTTACTGTCATTTGTACAATTTCTATTGTATCGCTTAAGCATTAGAGTAAAGATGGGAAAAGAACTGTTGTGTGATCATGTGTACAGCAGCATTCAGGCCAATGCAAGTAAAGCTAACAGGCACGCCACATGGAGGACCAGAGGATGGTAGAGGGAGAGGAGGCCTGTGTGTGTGGTATGTGTGTGTGTGTGTGTGTGTGTGTGTGAGCATGTGTGTGTGTGTGTGTGTGTGTGTGTGTGTGTGTGTGTGTGTGTGTGTGTGTGGTATGTGTGTGTTATTGCTTGCCCTTGTGAGGTGGTGTGTACATGTATGTCTGTGATAACACATCTACGCATGCTTGTTTGTGTGTGTGTGTGAGCATGTGTGTGTGTGTGTGTGTGTGTGTGTGTGTGTGTGTGTTTGAGCATGTGTGTGTGTGTGTGTGTGTGTGTGTGTGTGTGTGTGTGTGTGTGTGTGTGTGTGTGTGTGTGTGTGTGTGTGTGTGTGTGTGAGCATGTGTGTGTGTGTGTGTGTGTGTGTGTGTGTGTGTGTGTGTGTGTGTGTGTGTGTGTGTGTGTGTGTGTGTGTGACAGTGGATGGATCTGCCTTGGGGCACATCTGAGGTGGCATACAGTAAAAGCTTTGATTTAAAAGATGCCAAATATATTATGATGTAAAACAAAATTGGGAAATCTGTAGACATGGTATTCCTAAATAATAAACAAACTTCCCTCGTCTTCTACACAAGCACACATGCATGCACATACACATATGCATGCACAAACACAATTGCACACAACACACACACACATACACACAAACACACACATACACACACAAGTACACACACCCCCCACCTTCCCCTAAACCCAGTCCTGCATGTGACCTCAGAACGCCTGACAAGAAGAAAGTGCTGATGCATGCAGGTGTTCTAACGCACACACACACACGCACACACACACACACACACACGCACACACACACACACACACACACACGTGTGCTTGTGTCAGAGAGAGTTGTATTACAGCAGTGATGAGTTGCCTGGCTGGAAGGTTGATACCTCAGCATTGACCAGCCTTTAAATAAGCCCTACTGCCTCTCGGTTGCTGAGACACAAGGTGACTGTCTGCCTCTGGTTACCCTGCAGGCCAGCAGGTCTGGAGTCAGAGTTGAAGTCATAACCTGCCTGCCTGCCTTTCTGTCTGTCTGCCAATGTCTCCATCTGTCAGTCTGTCTGTCAGTCAGTCTGTCTGTCTGTCTGTCTGTCTGTCTGTCTGTCTGTCTGTCTGTCATAGGGAGTAGCTAAGTGTTAAGGGAAGCATGTTTCAGAGACGAAAGGAGACAGGGTCACAAGGTCAAAGGTTAAGATGTCAGAGGTTGCGGTCCTATCCCATGAGCACGAGGGATGTCACATGTCAGCTGTCTGTCAGCCTCTCTGTGCCCTGGACAAGATCTCTGTCCAGAACATTCCCTCACATCTCCGACCAATCACAGAAACACAGAGAGGATAGCGAGCAGAGCAGTAAGAAAAACATTCTGATAAAGGAAATTAAATCAATCCCATCAAACATTTCAGAATGAAATACATTGGAGGCAAGAAGTGGGCAGAAAACCTTGGGCCGGATGAGGACGCAGCACTCTGGTCATGAAATGAGCCCGACGTGACAGAGCGCTTTGACTGAGTAAGCGAGCCAGCCTCATGAGACATGACAGTCTTGTGCTGCCATGAAGCTGGGCCAGTTAGAGCCAACAGCCGCTCTGCAGGCTGAGGGTGAGCTGGCGTTCCCCTAAGCTGCCATCCAACGTGATGTCACGTGTGACAGGAACGCCGTTGTGTCCCAGTGGGACTGCATGAGGTGGACATCCTGTCATACTAGCCTTTTTGACAATAAACTACAATAGTTTGTAAGAGAGTGCAGACGAGATGTGGAAGTTGTAGAAGAAAGTAACATGTGATTGCAAGTAGAATTGAAGCTTCCATAATGCAGAGCAGGAAATATATGTGCCACAAACTGTGCAGTTCTGATTATCAATGTAATACCTATATATAAAATGTTACATGTTTGTAAAATGACTAAACATTGTATTACCTCAGACTCCAGGGGAAGGGTCACAGGTGGAGGAACTTTCTTGACGTCCTGAAAAGAACAGAATTCGAGTAAGTGAGGAAATTCATTTATTCTAATGTTAAGATTTAAAATATAGTTTCTCCCCAATATTTTAACATTCAACCTTAAACATATTATTTTACAAATAAATTAAATAGTTCATTATTATTATATACATGTTCACGTCAGCAAAGGTCTGAGTGACTTCTTAGACCCGATGATTCTACTTATTCTTACTTACTTTGCACACTAGCTCATCTATTGCTCGTCTGAATAATCCAGCATTTTACTACTAATCTAAGGTGCTGAACAAAAGTACCATTTTAAATCAAGTCCCTAAATTTGTGATTAACATTTTTTATACATTCTGCACACTTAATGGGGAAGGAGTTTTGTAACTGATAAAATATATTTTTTTTTACATTACAGTAATATAAAGCTTATTTTTTGTGGGACACAAGACATGTTTGCCTTTATGAATGTACATGTACAGTATTATGTACAGTATATATGTACAGCATAGAAATAATATATATTAATCTGAAAATCTGACTTTGCAAAAGGATCCTAATTGATTGATCTCAGTGACCATTAACCTTCACATACACACACATACACACAATGTATTCCTAACTATTTCATCAAGAGACACGACATGGGTAAAAATCTTCATATGTGTGTATAGTACACTATCTGTGTGAGTCAGCTTGTGTCTGTTTGATTCTGTCCATATGCATGTATACGATATGTGTATAGTATACACATATGTAAAGCTTGTAGAAAGCAGCAGTATAGCATGAACTCTGCAAAGGTGACATGAAGGAGACAGGAAGGTGAAGATCAAGCAAACAAGCATTTCAAACGCAGGCACATGGACTGGAGCTCCGTACGATGGCAGGTCCACTAGCCAGGCACAGATGAAGATCTGAACAGTACGATGGGAGGTCTACCAGGTACCAACGAAGAAGATCTGAACAGCCTTGTGGGTCACCTTGACTGCCTGGAGATCAATGACTGTTTGACTTTCATAGGGACGTGACGGGGGGGACAGAAGAGAAAGAAATAGAGGCAGCCAGAGAGACAAAGCATACAGAAAGTGAGAGTGTGTGTGAGAAATAACAAGAGAGAAAAACAAAGCACAATAGAGATGGAGAGAGTAAGATGTGGGCATGTATGTGGAGGAAGGCGGACTGACAGTCCTAGCATCCTTGGAGTCCAGGTGAAGCAGCTCTGCTCCACCTCCCTCCAACTTCAGAAACACACACACTCTCACACACACTCTCACACACACTCTCACACACACTCTCACACACACACAGACACAGACTTCTGTTCTTGTTTTTTGCAGCCTTCAAATACACAGCATAGACATCCTGCCCGTCGATTCAACCGTTCAACTGCTCCCAACATTCAGCAGCTCCCAACATTCAGCTGCACTGTCAGAGACTCAGAAAGGCTTGCATTTACATTTTAATCATCATTTGCTTTCCTGTACAGCCCTATAGTTCTGTATTCTGATTATGAATTTCTTCAAGTGCCTGTATAAGACGGACCAGTAACCCAGCTGCCTGAGTACACAACATAGATCTTTCTACAGACTAAAAAGCAAGACAGGTTCATTTGTTGTAAGTCAATAACATTGTGAGCTATCTCCTCCCCTCTGCGTGGAGCTAGCAGAGTGTCTCTAGAAACAAAGACACCCACACACACCACATTTCCAGTACAACTGGGGTAGGGGAAAGTATGAGGGTTTAAAATAAATGATACAAGGAGAGAGGGAGAGAAAGAGAATGCAAGAGCGATGGAGAGAAAGAGAATGAGAGAGAGTAAACGATAAAGACAACATATAGAAAGAGAGAGATTAAGCGAAAAAGTGAGGGAGACAGAAAAAGAGCGAGAAAGAGAACTCGGACAAAAATGTGCTTTGATTTAAATCACTTTAAATGTAAATGTTTATCACACAGAAAGGTGTAGTGTGGTTTGGGGGTGATGCGTGAGGGTTATTCTATTATATCAGAATTCTATCTAGGAGATGATTTCATCAACAACAAGACTGTTCTATAGGAAGTGACTCCCCCGTAGAAGGTCAGATGAAAGGCATAATGGTAGATGTCATAGACACACACACAAACTGCTTAACACACACACAGCCTGTCTGATACACGCACACAAACACACACACAACCCCCCCCCCTCCCCATCCATTAATTTGCAGGCATTAAAGTGAAGTACATAAGGATGATTCAAATGTCAATAAGGATAAACTTCTCACTGATTTCCCATAGTTGACCTCAAAGAGAAAGTCCAATATTGTGACAGGAGACAACTGCATTATCTGTAATAACCTAATCATGGGACATACAGGAGATGATCGCAGGGCACAAGTCAATAGACTAGGATAGGAAATAAAATTATAGTTACAATAAAAAAAAATTATCCTATTATAATCTGTGTGTGCATGTGTGTATGTGAGTGAGTGACTTCTCTAGCACATACTTGCGCACAAACACACACGTACACACACACACACACGCACAAAAACACACACGTATACACACACACACACGTATACACACACAGAGCCCCAAGCACAAATACAAATTCTTTTTTTAAATTGCGTATACTTCAATCTTTGATATTCTGCATCCTGCAGTCAAACCAGCAGCCAAATTATTCAAACACTGACGCTGACAACTTGTATGACTGTAAAATAACATTAGTGGGCGCAGTGAGTGAATGCAAGGCATTATCAGCTTATACAATGTAGCTCCAGCCGTAACAGGGCCCATGGCTGACTCTCCTCACTGTGTGGATGCTTGTTCTAACAGGACAAGATTCAGACACTCCTTCTGTGAAACCCGCTAATTAGACCTCTAGCCGTGCCTAAGAATACAAAGGTGCCATGAAAGACATATGGGCCCTCCAGTCCCGGGTTCTAACACAAATGTAATTAAATAGCACACTATATTGACCTAATCAGATAGTAGGGCCATAAATTAACAGACACGGCCCACTAAAAGGCCCTCTGCTCTCGGCTAGGACGCATCTCTGATCGTTTATCATCTAAAAGGAGCAGGAAGCCTTTCTCTTTCTCTCTCAGTCTCTCTCTCTCTGTGTATATAAAGTATACAATAGTAAATTGTGTGTATATATATATAGAACACCTCTCTCTTGTTTTAAATATACTATGTATGTATAAGGAGAAAGGGAGAATTAGAGAGAGAGAGAGAGAGAGAGAGAGAGAGAGAGAGAGAGAGAGAGAGAGAGAGCGAGAGAGAGAGATAGAGAGCATTAGAGTGATGTGCTGTATGTTCGGGTGAGCCGAGTTAAAGTAAACAAATATAAATACTTCTCTCTCCATCTCTTTCTGTTTCTTCAGTGTATAACAGAGATTTTTTTAAAGTTTCTAACCGTTAGTGATTATTTGCTATGTGACAACCTCAGGACATAAGGAACCAAGAACATAAAGAAAACATGTGAATACCTAAACAGGCTCTCAGGCCTTCATCAGAATAAACAACACCCTTTCCACAGTGTCCTTGAGTGGATGAAACTTCACACTCGACTCTACCTTCATAACAAGCAGCAAGATGAAGCATCACATCAGCTCACCCAGTAAATCTACTCTCCAAAAATTCGTATGAATAGATATTCTGTGTATGTAGGCTACAGGTTAATACAAATGAACGATGAATGATTCCCTACTGAACTTCACACACACAGGACGGTCCGACAAAGGAAATTTTAAAAGGAAAAAAAATACTTTCCAGATTCGCTTCTACATCGCGTTAGTGGATATTAGTGGGAATAGCACAGAGCATTTGACTTCAAAACAAAAGGTCACATGTTCGAATCCTCCCCATTTTCGCGACTGCTAAATTAACTCATTATTAAGGCTCAAGTTGGCCAACAACGTATCCGATGTGTCATCATGTTTAGACGCGTGTTTGAGAGAAGTGACCTGTGCTTGTTCCCTTTCTCTTGAAAACAACGCTATCCTCTTTATGTTAGCAATCTCGTCTGTAATTAAGACATTTATATTTACAGTAGGGTATGTGTTGAACTTATTAAATAATGTAAAATAATAGTTTAAAATCAGTCTTTTAGATATATCACACAATGAAGTGTCAATTAAATTGATCCAGAGAGCGCGGGGCAGATGATTCTGGAGGTTCATATTAAAGGGTGTAGAAGGAGACTGAAGCGGGAAACAGACAGTTGCGGTGCACAGGTTGTGGGACATATTCTTTGCCATCTGTGCGTAAAGGTGGCGTCGCCCTTCAGTTTACCAGGCAAAACGTGTTTAAGCAATATATTTTATAGAACATTTGGATGGAAGGTCATTTTAACTGTAAGTTCAACTTGAAGTTTCAATTCCCATTGCAATATGTGTTGAAAATGTACTCAAAATCGCACAAGACAGGCAGCTAGGAAAGGAAAAACGTTCTTGAACAAGATACTGTCGGTTCAATGAAGTTGGCACTCACGGTCATTCCTTGCTGAATGTTGAGATCAAAATGATAAGTAATAATTTAATTTTGATAAAAAATAGCCTATATTCCATTTATCAGGAATACAGCAATTAGCCTGTATTATTAGGCTATATTTACAAGTTTAGTCAAACTGTCAAAATATACGTAATTGTGCAAAACTGTTAGGTTACATAACTTTCCATGTCGTTTCCCATGGTTAACAATTTTCTAATCAAAAATAAAAAGCCATTATTTTTTAGACAATCAAGAAAACAGGCTTGTGCGTATTTTTCTACCGTCCATAAATTACATGATAAATATCAGAAAAGAACAGTGCATTTCAAGTATCAACTTATTGTATTAATTTAGTTTTACTTCATATTAAACAACCTGTTGCCTGTCAAATTATATTTATTAAATTAGCTTCTTGCTGTTTCCGTACACCCCAAGAATATGTGCCGCCGTGTCAGGTGTGTCTGTGGACATCGTGGACATGGACAACATTAGGCCTACACTCGGCATTCCGACATCATTCCTAAGGTCCTGTCTCCCTGGCAATTTAGATCAAGTTGAAAGGACAGCGTCATCATTGAGCTAGTGCGGATGAGGGTCAATCACTGTCTGTCAGGACGCTGAATAAACTTTCTCACAGATGTGAAGGACAAAACTTATGCTTAATGAAGACATAAAAATACTGTTGACACTTATTTGTCCCAAGACTAAGTTGTGTTTGTAGCTACCATAAACATTTTCCTTACAGGATGCGCGGTTGGTTTAGAAAAGACTACACCGTCTACTTTTACAAATAAATAAACGTTTTCAAGCATTTCTGATGATGTGAAACTGGGGTAGACTACGGTTCAAAGAAAGCCTAATTTCAACAGAAACAATGTTTGCAGGAACCAAATCAATGCGTTCATCGACAAGTTCAAGTTCAGTAGAAATTATTTAGTAGAACTTAAACATATAACGTTTAAACTCATAAGTGACAAACAGAATTTACTGAACACAGGCACAGAGTTACAAAAACAAAAAAACAAAACAGGATTATAGCCTATAGCATAGACTATCCTGGAAAACTGTTTCGGGACAAAAATGACTGATGCCTGGCAATGATGATTGGCAATAATATTTAACCACAATATTCACAAAGATTAAGATCAAATATTTGTTTTGAAGTTGAGTCCCATTCATGTGTTTGGTTCTAATGCATGTAGGCTGTGCATATAAAACGCTTTTTGTATTTTGTCAAAACTTTTTGACGGAGAAACTCACATGAAAAACTCAGGCGACGACGGGTTGTTGTCGCTGCTGGAACCGTTTTCTCGGAAGCCGTTGGTGATGAGCTTCTCGTATTTCTCCTTGTACGCGTCCCTCTCACGGGCCAGCCTGGATATCTCCTGCTTGAGAAGGTCCACCTGCTGAATCAACTGGGTCTTCTCGCCCTCCAGGACGTGTCTCTGCTGGACCCGCTTGTATCGGCAGGACTGGGCATAGCCTCTGTTCTTCAGCGTCCGCCGCTTCTGTTTCAGACGGATCACTTCCTCCTTGCTGACCCCACGAAGCTGCCGATTGAGTTCCCGCACTGACATGGTCACGAGCTGCTCGTCGGAAAATCTGTCATCCAAAAGCATGTGCTGGTGGTTGACGTTGGTGCCGCTGGACTGGACGCCAGTGGAAGGATGATGTCCACCGCTGTGATGATGATGATGGTGGTGGTGGTGGTGGGGACCTCCGTTCTGGGCTGCCGCTGCCGCAATGACCGCCGATACCACAGCGGCTGCTGATCCCATCTCCTCCCCCGCCATGGCGCCTCCTGCCCCGGCCGCGCCAGTGAACTGCTGCCCTCTAGCATAGCCATCGAAAGTCTGGAGCTGGTGACTGCTGCTGATCAGTGCCTCCACTGCATCCTCCGGGCTGAAGCCCAGAGCCTCGGGATTCAGCTGTTGTTGGTACCCGCTCATCCAGTAGAAATCTTCCAAGTGCGCCTTCTGTTCGCTCCCCGAGCCCGGACTGGGCGCCGAGAAGCTTGGAGAGGGGGGAACCGAGCTGCAAGGCGTGCTCATCGGGGTGGAAGACAAGGATCCCCCGGCGATCAGGCGGCTGCACTGGCTGATGCTGCGATCGGGCTCCACCGGCTCCTTTTTCACTTCAAACTTCATCAGATCGAAGTCATTAACATATTCCATGGCCAGGGGACTGGTGGGCAGGTCGGAGTTGCTCATTGCCAGCTCTGATGCCATCCTCGTGCTGCTGACAGTCCTCCAAGGGAGATGAGGAGCACCTGTCAAACTAAGCTGCTGAGACACGCACTGAGCCAGCTTGATTTCTTTATTTTTTTTCCTCTTCAAAACTGGAGGGAAAGTAGGGGTTAGCAATCGCGCGGCGCAGGATTGGTTTTGTAATTCGATAAGTTTTTTTTCTACCCTTCACGCAGAGTGTCTATTGCACAGACGCATTGGAGCAGCGGGTGCGTCTCTCCTCGTGTTCTCTCTCTCTCCAAGCATGCAAGTGTCTGCGCCCGACTGTGTTTCCAACATTTAACACTTCATGGCTTCTGTTAGGATTAGTGCGCGAGATTGAGGATGTTCACGGGCGTTTCACAGGCAAATTGTTGCCTCATAGAGAAATAATAAAGACCTCTACCCCGCACGGATGGAGTTTTTTTCGGGGAACAGTCAGCAGGCGAGTTTAAAAGCATTGCTTAGTTTTATAGGCGCCCTGACGTCAGGAGCTGAAATATAAAATTGTCCAGGACTCGCAGCCAATGAGCATGCTCGTGTGGGAGAGTCAATTATATTAATAATGCAGTAACCAAACTTATCATAAGTGTTCCATCCGAGAAGCAGCCGGAATGTAGCACTCAGTGGTTGACAGGAGGAATACCGTTAAAACGTTGTCCCAAAACAGCCGATGATGTCAAGAGAAAGGACTCTGGTAGGCTAAATATGCTGAAGTTCGTTGGCTTTGGTCGATATGAACAGACTACTTATGAAGAAACAATTATGGAAAGGCAAGCGTTTGCTTCTCTAACACAGAATAAAAAAAACATACCTTATTCACTATCTCGATCAAATTGTCCACCCAATAACGACTGCCACTGAATTCAATCTGACAGGCTATTCGTAAACAATTAAAAATAATTTTGAACTTGTCGGTTGACAATTTAAAATAGTTATTGACGGTTACAATGATGAGTCTTCAAGACGAAAACGTCAGTATGCAAGGGACCATGGAGACCATATTGATCTGGAAAAGGGCAATATCCTCGGAGCTTTATCGATAAAGAAACCCAACATTGCCACTCTTTGGCAATATGTGGTAGTGCCATCATATTCGTGCGCAAAAGTGCACTTTCCTCCTGGTGACCATGTATTTCTATTTACTGATCTGTATTCTTTTTGCGTCAATAAAACACTGACCATTGCTGGAACTATAGAAGATGGTTTTGACGTAAATCTTCGCCAAGAAAGCTTTTTTATAAAGTCATACTGTTGGGAGAATTTTGGAATTTAACTAAAAGGTATACACCAATTTAAAGTAAACTGTAAACTGTTACTTTGCCTATAGTAGGTCTTGTAATTTACTTAGCCGAATGGTCATAAACAACAAATAAAGCATATAAATAGCTCATTCACTCATCCAGTTCCTCTCTCTCTCCCTCCCTCTCTTTCTGTCTTACTCCCTTTTCCCTCTCCCTCCCTCTCTCTCTCTCTCTCTTGGAGTATACATTGCATGGGAGCAGTGGCATATAAGAACAAATAATGAAAAGGGCTATACTCGAAGGACAGGAGAGTCAATATGAGCAGTCTCCCTGGTACTCGTCACTTGGGGAAGCTTCAGCGACTACAAAGCCAGCAGCAGCTCTCGCCAAATCCCCTGTGTGTTTAGCACAAATACATATTCTCCTGGTCCCTGTGACTGTTCATGGGGATTTAGCGTTAAACAGCCAGGATAAACATGGTGTTTTATTCATTAAAACCCCAAACAGAGCCTCTGATGCTGGGAGAAAATCCTCCAGAGAAAAAGTGTCTGATGTCACTGAGCTGTGGAACCACCCTCTGGCACCACAGTTACTTACTACACAGGTTAATGGCAGTAAACCTTTGTAGATAAATGTACTACAGGAAGTTACAGTGATGTAGGAACAAATCCTACTTATGAATTCCTATTCCTTTTTTTTATATTACATTTAAATGTCATTATTATTATTTATTAACACAAAAGCCATAGCAAAACAAGTTGTAAAGTTGATGCATACTGTTATACGATTGTCTGACCTCAGAATATTATGAATATCCAAACTGTCACAAATAAAGACACGGGTATGATAATATTAATATCCACAACTGACAGTTTCTCTCAATGTCCATGCTTTAAAAAACTGCACTGACTTAAAATTAATTGATAACATACTGAACATACTGGGAAATAAAGTGCTCTCAGCTATGGTAAATACCTTGAGTGTTGCTTTAAGAAATTACTTAAATTTGACTAAAAGGAAACCTAAAGACCAATTCATATTATGCTTGATGAGATTTCCCATAGGAGGAAGATTCTTTTTCAATCAATGTTTAATGCCATAAGTTGACATTCTGGCTGCTCTCCAAATGAGGTCGTCCAAACTATGGTTTCAATGGACCCACCCAAGACACCAACTTAAATATTTTGGTAGAGAATGAAATGGTTTTTGTGCTTTTAGCCTGGTGTTGAATCTTGCAGTGAAGACACCCAGAGTGTCTGTCAACAGAGGAGCATGCAGACAGGACAGGCTTTAAAACACAGACAGAAGATAACCGTCCTTTGAAGAAAACAAGTGCAGCCACCGAAGCTTCAAGTGCTCTTTTCACCTTTTAAATGTCTGCTTGCACCATCTGTCTCTGATGTGCTCGAATTCAATAGTATTAATGAGACTTCTCCTCCAGTTTCCTTGTGGCCGTGCTCACAGGGGGAAACAGACAGGCGAACATCACACATGCTGTGATAGTAGCTGATGAACTGGGCTGGGCGAACAAGCCCCACAACAAGTGTGTAAACGGTCACTTTCTGACATGCTTGCATACACATGTGTACATGTACACACGCGTACTGTATACACACACGTACATACACACACATATGCACACACCCACACACACGTACACATGCTGAACCACCCTCCACACTAATTAGGGTCTACATTTAACCAGACTTATGCTAAATGATGCCAAACGTCATCGCTAATAGACAGTTAAACATCCAAACCGACTCCTGACACACGTTACACCAGGGGGGACTGCTGTCATATTCATGAAAAACATCGGAATTACAGTACACTACAAATTAAATCTGACAAATATTGTTTCAAAATAATAGTAAGTATTGTAACCATAGTAATTGTGGAATGGTTACACACACACACACATTCACACACTCATACACACACACACAGACACTGACACTAACAGTTTAGTAGGAGGATTGAACCAGTTAATTGGCCACACTGAGCAAACGTCCAATGTTCAAACTCCTCACTGCACATCTGGATGTCTCACACAGCATGTAGACTTGACTATCTGTCTGCCTACCTGCCTGTCAATCTATCTATCTATCTATCTATCTGTCTGTCTGTCTGTCTGTCTGTCTGTCTGTCTGTCTGCCTGTCTAACTGCCTGCCAGCCTGTCTGTCTTTATGTTAGTTTAAATATAAATTCCATAATTTGAGCCAGGTGCTAGTACATACTGTGAGTCCAAAGCTCTCTCCTCTCTGCGAGGGAGGAGGGTGATCTGGCCTCGGCATCCCACTCCCACCTGCTTCACCCCTGTCCTTTCCAGAATAACATGCTGGCAGAGAGACACTGGAGGAGGGGGAGGAGGAGTGTGGGTGTGTGGGTGTGTAAGGGGGGTTGTAGATGAGTAAAGACAGGTTGGTGAAATGATGAACAGGTTGACAGTGTTGTGCAGAAACAGGAGCTGTGTTTTAGATGTGTGTGTGAGGCCCACAGCAGGAGGGTTAGTGGAAGTCTGGAACTGCTGGATGGAAACATTACCTTGCAATACACACACACACACACACACACACACACACACACACACACACACACACACACACACACACACACACACACACACACACACACACACACACACTGGGGATCTCGGACAGCAAGTAGGAAGTGAGAAAGTGAGAGAGACAGAGTCTTCTGTCTGGATCAATCATTCATTCAGTCATTATTCCATTTACATTATATTTCTTCATTTTACACACCATTGTATGTGACACATTATTACATTGTATTCCGCCAGTAAAATGACCAAATCTATCCAGCTGTTGGTATGCTCTTTGAACTCTTGCAGATCCATCTCTGTCCAGTTTGATTAAATGCTCTTGCCTTTCCACTTTGGGAAAAAATGGTCTCCTCCTCTCCAGTTTCAAAACATTGGTTCCAAATTCTGTGTTGAACAAGTCAACTGGCTGGAAGAGTCAGGTTGGTCAGTGGAGGTTAGTTGCTGGACAAGGCTGCCTACACCTGCTTTCCTCCAGCTCTAAGTCATGGTGAATTATCCCTAGACAAAGTGTGACATGAGAACAGTGTGAAGGGAAGATATCACACAAGCCTGTTGGTCAAACCTGGCAACCCTGTCTTCTGATTCTCCACCTCGCAAAACAGGAGCAGTTTATCCTCCTTTCCAATGACAGGCCATTCATATAGCCTCTGTTACTGACGCCCTCATGAAGAAATATGGCATCAGTTGCTCCCCAGTTCTTTCCTCCCCTCCTCCTTCCTCCTCACCGCCCCTCCACCTCTCCTCCCTCCACCTCTCCTTCCTTCATCCCTCCTCCCCAGACCCACAGCTGTCCTGAGGTGCTCTGATTAGAAAGTAGAGTTTCTGGGCCGTCAGAGAGAGGAGGCCACAGTAGCCTGAACTCTCATCCTCCACACTGAACAAGATTCCCTTACTCTGTTTGTTTATCCTGTTCTCTCCTCCAGAATCCGAACAAAGCTCCTTCACCAGCTCTTGTGCACAATGCATAAGACAATACAAGATACACTACAATACAGACTTCATCTGCTTTACTGATGAGAGACAGAAGGAGGGAGGGCGGGAGAAAGAGAAAGAGATATTTTCCCTCCTTGACGTTCCATCTTTAGATCAGCAGCATTAGCAGCAGCATTAGGCGTGTGCACAGCGTTGAGATCCAAAGTTTTCGTCTCGGGAGAACAAAGACAAGCTCTCCTCAAATCGATTAGTAATACGTCTCATCCCATTGATGCCATCTCTAATCCACACAGAGCCGCTCTGGAAGAGGAGGGAGGAAGGAGGAGAGGAAGAGAGCAGGGGGGGAAACCAAGGGAAAGGGAGGGAAAAAGGGAGATAGAGGGGAGGACAGAAAGAGAGAAAGGGAAAGGAGAAGAATGGAAGTGAGGTAATAAGGAGAGGGAGGGAATGAGAGAGAGAAAAAGTGAGAAGGAGGGGAAGTGAGAGAGTGACTGAAGGAGGGGGAGTGAGAGAGTGACTGAAGGAGGGGGAGTGAGAGAGTGACTGAAGGAGGGGGAGTGAGAGAGTGACTGAAGGAGGGGGAGTGAGAGAGTGACTGAAGGAGGGGGAGTGAGAGAGTGACTGAAGGAGGGGGAGTGTGGCTAAGCGGACATGTATTCTGAGGAATCTGCGTTGTGTCCTTTTGTTCTCTGGTTAACTGGGCTCTGTGGTTAAGCTCTTTTAGTCAGTGTAGCTAATGAAAAAGGCCTGAAAGAGATTACACAGACCTAAAGTACCAGGGCTGGCCAGCCGTTCACCCTGCCCCAGAAGCTGCTCCTGAGAAGGCTCAGGTCTCCTGGAAGGCGTTCAGAGCCTGGCCAGCTGTTGGGAGACAGAGAAACATCAAGAGAAGAGTGAGTTTCAACGAGAGAAGAGAGAGATACAGCTGCTCACACAATGCTCAGAAGTCGTAAAAACAGCAGGAGGTTCTTATCAACTTGTAATATCAGGGAGAGAAGGTATTAATTAGAGAGACGATGTTCAGTGTTCATGGACACTATTTAACTTTCCTTAACTGTAATGAGTAATGAATTGATCAAACACAGTTGGCATGGAATGGTTTGTTGTTGTCTGCAGTTTAATTCTCGGGGAGACACAAAGTGTTTGTAGTCTGAGCTTGACAGAGAGCAGCGTACAGAGCTCCCTCCCTCCCTCCCTCGCTCCCTCCCTCCCTCCCTCCCTCCCTCCCTCCCTCCCTCCCTCGCTCCCTCCCTCCCTCCCTCCCTCCCTCCCTCCCTCCCTCCCTCCCTCCCTCCCTCGCTCACTCACTCACTCACTCACTCACTCACTCCCTCCCTCCCTCCCTCGCTCCCTCCCTCCCTCCCTCCCTCCCTCCCTCGCTCCCTCGCTCCCTCCCTCCCTCCCTCGCTCGCTCCCTCCCTCCCTCCCTCCCTCCCTCCCTCCCTCCCTCGCTCCCTCCCTCCCTCCCTCCCTCCCTCCCTCCCTCCCTCCCTCCCTCGCTCGCTCGCTCCCTCCCTCCCTCCCTCCCTCCCTCCCTCCCTCCCTCCCTCCCTCCCTCCCTCCCTCCCTCCCTCCCTCGCTCCCTCCCTCCCTCCCTCCCTCCCTCCCTCCCTCGCTCCCTCCCTCCCTCCCTCCCTCCCTCCCTCCCTCCCTCCCTCCCTCCCTCCCTCCCTCGCTCGCTCCCTCGCTCGCTCGCTCCCTCCCTCCCTCCCTCCCTCCCTCCCTCCCTCGCTCGCTCCCTCCCTCCCTCGCTCGCTCGCTCGCTCGCTCGCTCGCTCCCTCCCTCCCTCCCTCCCTCCCTCGCTCCCTCCCTCCCTCCCTCCCTCCCCCACCTCATCTGCTCCTGCTTCCTTCTTGCTTTCCTTCTCCTTCTTTCTCTTCCTCCTCTTTGCTTCAATCTATTATTCTCTTATTTTTACAGAACAGGAATAAATCTACCCCCTTGCCCCTATCAAGTAACCTTTGGGGGGAGGGGCCTTTGTATAGCATGGTACTCTCTGATTGGCCCATTCGCAGGATGCAGTATATGATGATAAATCTGTGGCAGGTGTCAGGTCCTGTGCAGCAGGTGAGGATTGATGGGATACAGGAGGACCATCCATCACCACAGGCAGGTGGCATGCTATCGGACTTTGGGAAATCTGTTCCCAATCAAAGCTCGCCGTGGTTTCAGAACGCTTTTTGGAGCCGTTAACTGGAAATCAATTGCAACTGCTCAAGGTCAATGTACTGCTAAAACACTCCCTAAGTTTTGACAGATTGATCCCTTTCCTGCTTTTCCACCCCTCTCTTGTCATTCCTCTCTCTTTCTCTTCTTTCTTGTCTCTCTCATAGAGCAAGTGTGTGATAGTTTGTCTCATCCCACTCAGTTGAGGGAAAGGCAGCTGCCACCACGACTGTCCTGGATCCCGTCTGATGCAGCCCTTCTTTAGGCCGAGTATAGTCTAGGTCTGGGTGCAGGTCTGGGGCCACGACAAGGGTCAGGTCTGGGGCTGTTTCTTGGGGCCACGGCTGGGGCTAAGACTGGGGCCGAGGCTGGGGCTGCCTCTGGCACTGAGAGTATTGGAGATCTAATAAAAGCCTCTGGCGCCTGGCTGGCTCCTCATTCTTATAGATTACCTGGAAGTCACCTTGTCCCTGCAAGTGGAAGAGCTGCAGTACAGCTGCATACAGCCAGGCGTTTACCCTCACCCCCTGTTAAAGCCAGGCGTTTACCCTCACCTCCTGTTACAGCCAGGCGTTTACCCTCACCCCCTGTTACAGCCAAGCGTTTACCCTCACCCCCTGTTACAGCCAAGCGTTTACCCTCACCCCCTGTTACAGCCAAGCGTTTACCCTCACCTCCTGTTACAGCCAGGCGTTTACCCTCACCTCCAGTTCAAAGGTTGAACTCTGTGAAACCTCAACCTCTGTGAAAGGAAGCTTTGAGAGCGCAGCTCGTCAGACCAGTGACTCAGCATCCAGCCTCGGTCACTTACAAGCTCCAAATAGTTATTAAATATTGTAGAAATGCCATGCCTGAAGTGAAGAGATATTATGATGAGCTGCTGTTTTCCTTTGAAACCTTCTGATTTCACACTGCATGCTTTCACGTCCCAGAAAGAATAAAGAGCTTATTGTTTCAAGTCAATTCAAGCCTGTTGTTTCAAGTCATTTTAAACCTTTTGTTTCAAGTCATTTGAGGTGTTTCTGCATTGAATTGTTTAGCTAAAGATAATGAACAGACAACGACCATAACCAACGTCTTTGATGTACAGAACATTAAAGAAACTGTAGATCACAAGACTTTGTTGATCTTACTGTGCTGTGTCACCGTGCGGTAGCGTCCGTGCTGGGGCATCGTGCATGGATTTCAGACCAGCCCTTTCTCCCAAGGTGACCCAGACCCCCTCTCACTATCGGTCGGTCCGAGCACATATTAATCCCCTCATTTGTTCTGCTTCCCCCATTCCACTCTAGGAAGGAATTTATGACAGCACCTTAAATGCTAATTGGAGTCCTAATCTCCAGTAGGCCCCCTCTCTTCTAAACTGCTATCACTCAGAGGAGGATGGCACGCCCCAGCCCTTTCAGCAGAAAAGTAAGAGATGTTCATTCAAACATTTTTGTTTCTTTGCTCCGGGAGTCTTGTCTTTGTGTTTGGTGAATGTACATGTACTTCCAGTTTAAGTGATGAATGAATCCTCAATGGACATTCAGTGTTGGGTAGTTGGGTTCCTGGTATAAAAGATAGAAATGTATTGAAGCCACTTCGCACTGTTCTCAGTCTGTTCGCATGTCTACCTGTTTCTGTCTTTCAGTGTGTCACAGTGAACTGTCCACTGCAGGGGCTCGTCCAAGGGAAGCGCTTCAATGTGTGTGTTTATATGCCAGTGATAAAACCGGACAATTTTCTGCCTCAATAGTTTATTCAACACTGGGTAAAATAATGCACATTTTAAGTGGTTGTAATTACTAGTTATCATTGTCAGTTAGCGTGTGTGGAAGCTCATGTGGCTTCTCTTGAACAGTGCCGAGCGTGTGTCAGCCTCACACTGCTGTGGAGCGCTGAGGTAACAAGGCCCACAGCCTCACACTGCTGTGGAGCGCTGAGGTAACAAGGCCCACAGCCTCACACTGCTGTGGAGCGCTGAGGTAACAAGGCCCACAGCCTCACACTGCTGTGGAGCGCTGAGGTAACAAGGCCCACAGCCTCACACTGCTGTGGAGCGCTCAGGTAACAAGGCCCACAGCCTCACACTGCTGTGGAGCGCTCAGGTAACAAGGCCCACAGCCTGTTGGTGTGCAGCAGGCACGTGTGTCTCAGTGGGGTTTGGCATGCACCTACTGAGAGTGAGAATAGACACTCTGGAACGATGAATGTTCCAGAACAATTGGAGGGTGTGCTATCTGTCAAGCAGATGGTAAACAGCATGATTTTACTATGACACAGAACAAAGAAGAACAATTTACATGGAAGTCACACGCACACACACACACACACACACACACACACACACACACACACACACACACACACACACACCCCTTCAGACCAAAACCTTACACTGTGAGTCTAACATCATCATGTTAATTAGTCAGTCATTTGTGTCCTCTACTACTATCTACATATTAACTTAATCTATTCTAATCCAAATGAATTGTTACTGAAGAGCCTCACGTCTGTCAAGTGATGTGTCAAGTAAGGGGAAAATCTCCCACCCACACCCACCCACACCCACCCACCCACCCACCCACACCCACACCCAACCACCCACCCACACCCACCCACACCCACCCACCCACACCCACACCCACACCCACACCCACACCCACACCCACACCCACCCACCCACCCACCCACACCCACCCACCCACACCCACACACACTCACACTCACACACCGACACAGCGACACTCACCGCTGTAGCCTTATGCAATGTCCTGCCTAAACCCAAATGTTATCTATCCTGTTGATTTATGTATGAGTGAGGCTGAATGGTAACCGATGTAGAGAAGTGCAGATATTACAACTGTAGAACACGTAACAGAGTCGTTAGGATGGTTGTTGGATCTGGATGTTTCCAGATTTTAAGGCTAGTAAAAGTAGAAACTAATGAAAAAATATGAACAATATTAGTATGCACTAAGTGACATAAACACTAACCTCACTCTCTCTCTCTCTTGGTCTGTCTCTCTCTCTCTCTCTTTATAAACACCCATTAGATATTTAGGATGAATTCCACAGCCGGTCCTTGACTTTAATCAACTCAATATAATTAACTGCATATATCAATAGGGTTGCGTCATATTGGAGTGCATTGAGGCGTTGGTGCGAGTGTTTATGTGTGTGTGTGTGTCTGTATGTGTGTGTGTCTGTGTATGTGTGTGTGTCTGTCTGTATGTATGTGTGTGTGTATGTGTGTATGTGTGTGTGTGTTAATTCTTCCCTGGTCACTGGAGTAAGTCACGCTGCAGAGGCTAAGTCACGCTGCAGAGGCTAAGTCACGCTGCAGAGGCTAAGTCACTCTGCAGAGGCTAAGCTAGCTGCAGAGGCTAAGTCACGCTGCAGAGGCTAAGTCACGCTGCAGAGGCTAAATCACGCTGCAGAGGCTAAGCTAGCTGCAGAGGCTAAGTCACGCTGCAGAGGCTAAGCCAGCTGCAGAGGCTAAGTCACACTGCAGAGGTTAAGCTAGCTGCAGAGGCTAAGTCACGCTGCAGAAGCTAAGCCAGCTGCAGAGGCTAAGTCACACTGCAGAGGTTAAGCTAGCTGCAGAGGCTAAGTCACGCTGCAGAGGCTAAGCTAGCTGCAGAGGCTAAGTCACACTGCAGAGGTTAAGCTAGCTGCAGAGGCTAAGTCACGCTGCAGAGGCTAAGCTAGCTGCTATGATTGCGTGAACCTCTGCAGCCGACAAACTTATGGTCTCAACGCAACCCTACTCTGAATTAAAATTCTTTAAAATTACATTAATAGCCATGTTTAATATACATTTGCATTCCAGGTCATTTGCATGTCTGCATTACAACCACAATCTAGTACAGTTGTTAGAATTCAAAAGTCCACTATTAGATGGGATCAAAGTGACAACATTCAACGACAGACAGTGAGTGACTGGACATGACATGATTGGGAGATGCATCAACAGTCTTCAAGAATCGGCAAATGCACTGAATGAAGACTGTCAGGGTTAAATTGTGGTTGAACCACCTAACCAGTCTAACTACTGGTAGATCTAGTCAAGCAGTTGAACCACAGTCTAACTACTGGTAGAACTGGTCATGCAGTTGAACCACAGAGAAGTTGGTCATGGTGTGGTTAAACACAGTCTGACAGTGACCTATTGTTTCCCCTGATCTGGCCCACCTGTAAGCTGCCCTGTGCTCATAATCAGTCCACATAATGGATGATTTGGGTCAACCTGGAGGTGGGCTATTTTTCATGCTCACTTTTTGCCAGCCAGCCTATTTGTTCACACAAACTCCTGGAAAGGAAAGGTGGAACGCTGATTCTCACACTCTGTCCCTTTTTAACCTTGCCTTGCTTGTTTACCTCATAAAGTCAGGGAACAAGCCACTTCAGTTTCACTAGCAACATCTGTCTTGTAGCATCTCTGACTTGCTAGCAACATCATTGCCTGGCTAGCTGAATGGCTGTTTCACTGACTAGCAGTACTGCTGTCTGGCTAGCAGTTTAACTGTATCACTGGCCAGCCAAATACGTATTTGACAAGTAGCATCTTTGTCTGACTAACATCTTAATCTCTCTGTTCTCTGTATCATTAGTATAAATATACAATGACACTGACAAGTTTTGTGGTAGTCTCAAAGACAGAAGTTAGGAGTAATATGACAGGTAAGTTTAAGACAGATGTGCAGAGAGAGAGAAAGAGCAAGGAGTGACTGAAGTGAGACAGACACATTCCTGTGAAGATGTGACCACAGATTTCAAGCTACATTGTTTTGCTTTGAGTCTAAATAGAAAAATGGTTTGAGCAACAAAGGAGAGGATGGAATAGAGGAAGCAGTCAAGACCAAAGACTGGAACCCAACATTTGACCAAACGTTTTACCTTTTACCTAACACTTCCCAGGGGCGTGTCCAGACATTTTTGATAGGGGTGGCACAAGGGGTGGCCCGCCTCTGACTGGGCATATAGCCAATCATATTTTAAGATATTGGGGTGGCCAATCAGATTTCAGGGGTGGCCCGTGCCACCCTAGGCCACTCCCTGAACACGCTACGACACTTCCATCAGAGCTGTTTTCTACTGTCTTGTGTTTCTGCTATAAATAAGGCGAGGCTCAACAGGGACATGTAGGATGACTGTTTTTATTGGTTCCTACATGTTCTCTCATTTAACTGCATTGTTTATGTTAACAGAAGACACAATGAAGCATATGGAGTTTTTATTTATTACCAGAGCTGGTTAACAACTGCAAATTAAACAGAATATACAGGAGTTTTATGACAAATGCCATTATATAAGGCTTTCACTGCACCCTGGTGACTAAGATCAGTAAATGTAACAATAAAATTGTGTGTGAGACAACTGTACATTTAAGTGAACTGATAACTGGTAACTGATAACTGATAACTGATAACTGGTAACTGACAACTGATAACTGGTAACTGACAACTGATAACTGGTAACTGACAACTGACAACTGATAACTGGTAACTGACAACTGATAACTGGTAACATGCTCTGTGGAGGTAGGTGTAACGACGATAGGTGGTGGACTCAAAAGCACGACTCAGAATATTCCCCCAAAAAGGTTTTACTGGATTCGGAAGACTAGGCAGGGAATGACTCGAGGTACAAAGACAAACTAGCAACGGGAGATAAAAACACAAAGGCTAAATACACTGGGGCTAGATTGAAAACAGGTGCTGTCAATCAGGGCTGGGGAGGTCAATCACAGGCAGGGAAGGAGACACTGAAATGAGAGGAGAGGTGAGTACACACAGAAAGAACCAAGACATGACCTAGGGAGTGCTGCGGGATGTGACAGTAGGTTCATGTTGCTTCTGGTTGCCAATATGTAATTCAATGAGACCATAGAAATGTTCCTTAATTGCACAATTGAAAAATAGCAATACAATATTCTGAATCCCAAGTTCTACCAATACGCAAATGAAAAGAAAAAACCTTCACACATAGGGCCTACAAGGTTATTTAATTTGTACATGTTTAAAATGTTTAACCAAACATATATGTTTTTTTGAGCATACCTTTTTGTATCGAATGGGGAGCAGTTAGCAAATCGGGTTATTAATCGGGTTATTAGTCAGAAGGTTGCCAGTTCGATTCCGGGCTGTGCCAAATGACGTTGTGTCCTTGGGCAAGGCACTTCACCCTACTTGCCTCCGGGGGGAATGTCCCTGTACTTACTGTAAGTCGCTCTGGATAAGAGCTTCTGCTAAATGACTACATGTTAATGTTAATGTACTGCAAATGAACGGATCTTACTGGAGGAACTGTGTGGGTTCACAGTAGCCCTAGGTAGGCACAGGCCTACCCAATTTGTTCTAAGGCCTACCCAAAAACGAAAATATATGCACCGGGTGCACATCGCAAAGTAAATATGAAAAAAAACAGAAAAGCTGCCTATCCATATTTTTCTAGGCCTACCCCAAAATATTCTTCTGGCTATGCCCCTGGTTCATACTGTAATTAATAGAACTACATGAACATGACTTCATACCTTACCTTCATTAGGAGTTTAAATACACCTCAGCCTTCAAATAACTAATCAGAAATTTGGGATTACATACTTTAAAAATAAAAGTAAACATACATTATCTCCAACCGTCAAACATGGAGTTCCAGTGAGAATTAGACTATTTATGTTAAAGATCTCTCCTGTAGGAACAGTGAGTGTCAGCACTTTCTCTTTCACTGTCTTCTTTTCTCTCTCGCTGGACTCCAAGTTAGAGAATATCCAGACAGAGTAATCCTATATTTGCTAGACGAACATATTTGTTGGCTCTGGGGTCCTCTCACTTAGAGGGAATTACAAGGCCTATCTATCTCATTAATTACAGGCTTGTAATTCAGTCATCAAGGTCTTCAGAGTCAAATGAGCTGTTACGATTTTGCACATCAGGAGCCTCTTCAGGTTTATAAACATGGCAACTGAACGTACACTACCAGGCAGGATTATATTAAGGCAAACAACATCAAATAGCTCTTCTTAAATCTACAAAGTTTTATTTCTCCTTAAACTCCGAAGTACATACCCATAAGGAAAGTACCAAATGCCACTGTGTTCAAATCAAGCCCAGACATGGGAACTGGGACTGTTGACTAGCAGTTTCTGTAATGCTGCTAGTGTTAGTTAGCCTGCTGCCATCCAGAGGTCACAGTAGAGGATAGAGTGGAGGCCTGCCCCACTGAGTGGAGTTAATCTAAGAATTGGCGAGGACTAGGCCGTCCTGTTATTGTCTGTTTGATGAGGGATTAAGTTCTGTTAATCCAAAGCTTCGTATGGAACTCCTCATTTAAGATAGCGACAGCCATCCCCCACTAGCTTACAGTGCTTCTCTCTGCTGCCCCTCCCCGTAAACTCATAACCCACTCCTCCTGCTCCATCCCTCCTTCCCCTCCTGCTCCATCCCTCCTTCCCCTCCTGCTCCATCCCTCCTCCCCCTCCTGCTCCATCCCTCCTTCTCCTCCTGCTCCATCCCTCCTTCCCCTCCTGCTCCATCCCTCCTTCCCCTCCTGCTCCATCCCTCCTTCCCCTCCTGCTCCATCCCTCCTTCCCCTCCTTCTCCATCCCTCCCCCTGCTTGCTCCATCCCTCCTTCCCCTCCTGCTCCATCCCTCCTTCCCCTCCTGCTCCATCCCTCCTTCTCCTCCTGCTCCATCCCTCATTCCCCTCCTGCTCCATCCCTCCTTCCCCTCCTGCTCCATCCCTCCCCCTGCTTGCTCCATCCCTTCCTCTGCTACTTTTCTACTTTGTATTACGAGCAAGGCTGTGCTTAGATGGAAAAAATATGTAATGTAAATGTGAAACATTGATATAGATATTAGGAAAAAGGCTCAAGGTACAAATCGTTTTTACTTAGAAATATCTTTACATATTACCTGTGGGATGTACAGTCAGGAATATAATTGTATTTACATCCACAAAAATGTCTGCTAACTTTCTACCCACTCCATGATCATGTGATTATACTGTACTGGTCTCTTACAAATACACATTCCTGTCTTCGTCACCTGACTTCACCAATCAAGCCTACATATTCGCAATATTGAAATAAATATGTAACTCTAAATGTCCAAATTACATTGAGTCATTTAGCAGACGCTCTTATCCAGAGCGAATTACTGAAAAACAAATACGTAAAAGGATCCTGTGGGAACAATACATCCTTCACAAGGGTTCAACATCGATCTGATAGGCTTATTTATAGCCTGTTTACTTTAAATGATTCAAATGATGAAGATAAGTAATGCAGAGTTCTGGAAGACGCCTGTGGACCTGTCTGTGTCTGTCATGATATAAGAGGGGGATTCAGAACACCACTATGAAGGAACCAATCATTCTGTGTCTGTCATAAAAGAGATTAATCTAATTGGTGTTTCCATTTCAGAATAGGAATGAGCTTTTTCTATAAATTCCAGATACTCTTTGCATGTCTGTTCTAAATCCAGGCCTGTGGTTCTGCATTTCTCACGTCTCCCAGACCGCACCTGTTTCCCCAGAGAGGGACGTGCCTCGATTCTTTATAACTTTCAATTAAGGAAATGTTGAAACTGCTTTTATATCAAAAATAATAAAAATCAGGCAATACCAAGCTCCCAGGTGAATCAATTTGAATTATAAAATGTATTTTTTATGTTTTAAATTGTTATCAGATAGAATGGTCCCCAAGAGTCGGAAAAGTGTACTAAATAAACACCTTTTTGCTAGCCTCATCAACACGCTCACAATCACAAGTTTATAGGAGGTGTTTTTGAGCAAGTTTTTACATTTATAGGATCATTTGTACAGCCCATTGATGATGATTTAGTGGTTCTAAAATGACTGGTTTACTTGCTGACGTTAAAGCAGCGTAATGAATATGTACGAGTTTAACGTTTCAAAGTAATCCAAGCAGATGTACGTAATTCACCACACTACCAAAAGGCTTCTGACTGGCAGGATGAATACAATAAAAAACACGTATCTAGTCAGCTAATAAAACTAAATAGTGTGGAGTAAGAAAAAAAAGCGAGAGAGACAGAGGAATAAAAGAGAGCGGTGAGCGAAGGGAAAGGGAATGTCTGGATGTCATTAGTGAGAGAAGAACGTGCATTGTCTTTGCCTTACTCACTTTCTCTCCTCTCAGCTGACACTTCCTCCCTCCCCTCCCCCTCCCCCTCCCACTCTCCCTCTTTCCCTTCTTCCCTCTCTCCCTCTTCCCTCCCTCCCCTCTTCCCTCCACCCCCCTCCCCCTCCCTCCCCTCTTCCCTCCCCTCCTACCTCTCTCCCTCCCCTCTTCTCTCTCTCCCTCCCCCTCCCTCCCTTCCTCCCTCCCCTCCCCCTCCCTCTCTCCCTCTTCCCTCCCTCCCTCCCTCCCTTCCTCCCTCCCCTCCCCCTCCCTCTCTCCCTCTTCCCTCCCTTCCCTCTTCCCTCCCCCCTCCCTCCCCTCTTCCCTCCCCTCCTCCCTCTCTCCCTCCCCTCTTCCCTCTCTCCCTCCCCTCTTCCCTCCCCTCCCCTCCCCCTTCCCCCACTCTTCCCTCCCCTCCCCCTCCCTCCCCTCTTCCTTCCCTCCCCTCCCCCTTCCCCCACTCTTCCCTCCCCTCCCCCTCCCCCTCCCCCTCCCTCCCCTCCCCTCCCCTCCCCCTTCCCCCACTGTTCCCTCCCTCCCATCCTCCCTCCCTCTGACGGGTTAGAACAGTTGGCATCATTAATAGGAGGGATCGCCTGTAAATTGGCAACAATAAAAAGACAAATGATGAGTGGCAGAGTGCTTGAGAAGGAAGAAGGGAGAAGAGGAGGATTAGAGTATTTGAATAATTTAGCCCCCCGTGGATGCTTAGACAGGAATGTTTTTCTGAGGAAAGGTCCTGTTGTTAGAGAAGTTAAAGGCTGTATTGGTGTATGTGTATGTATGTGCGTGTGAACCTGTGTGAGAGCCTTGTCGATGGGCAGGTTGTATTGTCTCTTGAAGGTTACACTAACCGTGCCCCTTACTTGTTATGATGCAGTACTGGTACCTGACACTGGCCTTGTTGTATGGAGAGTCCATAGAGAGACAATGTCATTGATATGACACAGTCAATGCAGCCAAGAGGGTTGGCGTGGGCAGTGGCTTTCATTAGCATCAAGACTTCAGGGGAAGACCCTCTGTGTCTGTGTGCTCGTTGAACAATAAATCCACTTCAAACCAAAACAAATGGTCAAAAAGCTATGTTGAAATGGAGACAATCTGCTTCAACTTTCACAGTTTTGTAAAATCACAGTTTTGCTGTGCAAAAGAGCAAAAAAGTGCAACTTTCTGAAAAACATCCACTGTCCATAACTAGTGTAAGTCATCCCATAGTGTAGTGCAAACCATACCATGGCTGCACTGGTTCAATCTAACACTCCCACATTCTCTTCTCTGAGTGTGTGTGTGTGAGTGTGTGTGTGAGTGTGTGTGTGTGTGTGTGTGAGTGTGTGAGTGTGTGAGAGAGAGACAGAGAGAACAGAGCCCCCAGTGTCAGCTCCAGTGACAGTTCCGTCGCTCACCTGTCCCCCTCAGCGCTACCCAGGGACCCCCCCCCCCCCCAATGGGGGCAAAGGGACGACACCCCAGACACAGTGCTGTGACTGTGTCTTTGTACACTTGCTCCACTTCAATGGCTACTTATCTGGAGGGTGCTCTCACCCTCCCCCACTGACACAAGCACCCATCTCTTTATTTCACACACTTCTTGTCTCTTGCTTCTACTTCTTTCCTTTTCTCCACTCTTTCTCTCAGCTGGCACTTATAATGACCTTCTGCCTGGGAGGTTTTAAGGAGAGGTGTTAGGACAGGGACTTGTGACAGCTGCAGATGATTAGGAGAATGTCACTGGTCTCCATGGTGCTCCCCACGGCGACCAGGATGCCTTATTGTCGCAACAACAATAACGGCTCTTAATTTGTTGACAGGGAGGAAAATTCATCAAGGCTTGGGCATCTTTCCACCCCTGCCTTGAGTGGTTCTGGTGTGTGTGTGTGTATGTGTGTGAGGGGAGTGGGGCAGTGGAGGTGTGTCCTGGGACAGGACCAATCCTGCTACTCAATACTTTGTCCTCTTTTACTCTTGCACACACACACTGACACACATACAGACACATGGAGGGGAATCAGCCAGTTCATTAGAGCATTGTTCACTGCCATGTCCCTGCTGTATGGGCTGTCAGACACAACACAAGGCGTGCTGATAGCTCGAGCTGTTAAAACCATGGGGACAAGATGGGTCACACACACCTCCTACATGTTGGATTGGAGTGCTTGTGGTGTGAGACGCACACGCGCAGTTCATCAGTCTGTTTCCTGCTTACTTCACACTTGGCCTAACATTCACAGGTGCATTCCAAAGCACATTCTTAGCGCATCCAATTGCACATTGCACAAATTTGACTTCCAAAAACCTCAGATTCTTTAATCAGATTGGCATTCAAAGATTTAGTTTGATTTTTTTGTTGTAGAGTTTTTTTTATTAACTGTCTTTTTTTAGAAGGTAAAAAAAAAGTTTCAAAAGGTTTTTAAAATAGTTTCTAAAAAGTTTATAAAAGGAAAATACAAAAATGGTTACCAAAAACAAAAAATCTTTCTCAAATTTCTTTTGAAAAGGTAACACCTTTTTTAGTTTCAAAAGGTTTTTGAAAAAAGTTTTAAAACGTTTAAAATAGTCTCTAAAACGTTTTTTTTTAAGTTTCAACAAAACTGAGAAAAAAATAATAATTTTTTATCAAAAGGTAAACATATTTTTTACAGGTTCGAAATAAACGTTTCAGCTAGGAACCAAGTTTTTGGGTTCCAAACTTGATTATTTTTGGTCAAAGTTAATTGGATGGTTGGAGGCTAAACTGGAATGGGACCCATTCCATGTTGTGAAAGAAGGGTGAGAAGCTACAGATCTCCATGGAGAGGGCCTCGCCCTCCATTGATCATCTATCATAAATCAAGATCCATAGAAACACATGATGAAGACATTTGTATTGAATGTTTTCAAGCAAAGCAATCGAGGCTTGTTTAGCAGGACAAAACCGTTGTGACCTGTGGCCTACTGTGATTGTGACCTGTGGCCTACTGTAAACTTTAAATATGATTGTAGACTATAGAAAGAAGAGAAAAGGAAGACTTGAACATGAACAGACTAAACAAAGAGGAAGAAAACTGAAGTCGCTGATGAAGCAGAAGCGGGTGTGTTGAGAGTATTGTTGGTTAAGGAATACTAGAGGGGAATAGGGCTAATTAAAACTAAGATCAAAGCATTCCTTTAAGTGTTTTTCCTCGACACATCCGGGAAAACTCAAAACACTGCTTTTATTTTCTGCCACCTCAGATGTTTAATCCCTAAAAAAGACAAACACGGTGAACTTAGTTAGAGTACATATTATTAACTAATTTTCCTCTCCAGTTTAGCTAACATGGCCTGCTATGGAACATAAAAAGTCCATTCAGGTCGCGTCAGTTGGATAATTACTACTCCTTTAACAAACACCATTATGATTTTCCTGCACACAAGCACCCTTCACCAACATCAGACTGTACTGCATCTTCACATGGTCTTAATCCAACATCAGACTGTACTGCATCTTCACATGGTCTTAATCCAACACAGACTGTACTGCATCTTCACATGGTCTTAATCCAACATCAGACAATTCAAAATGGAATAGCTACCCAAATTAACATTCAATTAACCACCCAGACACTGAGAAAGAGGAAGAAATAGAGTCTGTGTGTGTGTGTGTGTGTGTGTGCACAGACCCACTCTGAATGAGACACATGCATTACACTGAGGGATGGGACAGCTGTCAGCCACCATAAACCAAAATTGATGAGTGCAAACACACACACACACACACACTCACCCTGTACAGCTGCCTCTCATTCACACACACACACACACACACACACACACACACACACACACACACACCCTGTACAGCTGCCTCTCATTCACACACACACACTCACCCTTTCATGGTTTGAGGGTCCAAGCAGACAAGGTGTCGGATGAATCTCCTCAGTTGGTTTGGTGGGTGTGGAGGGGAGGTGGAGGGGAGGTGGAAGGGAGGTGGGTGTGGAGGGGAGGTGGAGGGGAGGTGGAGGGGAGGTGGAGGGGAGGTGGGTGTGGAGGGGAGGTGGAGGGGAGGTGGAGGGGAGGTGGGTGTTGTGTTTGCCAGTCAGTCACATTAATTAAATATCTGTGTTAGGGTTAGGATCTGGTGGTTAGGGTTAGGGTTAGGATCTGGTGGTGTGTTTAAGTCATGAAGTACCAAATCATATCCACAGCCGGACTGGTAAGTACCAGTGCAATAAAAAAGATGGAGTACAAGGGCAGTGAAAATGTTACACACACACATGCAAAGCAAAAGTCATAAATAAAATGACTATCATTTATCACCAAAACAACAGCCAGTGAGATTGATGTGAGCAGAAATGATGGTGCAAAGAATAGATATCCTTAGACAGGAAGGTAGAACAAATCTCTAACTCCAAAGGGCTGAAACTGGTAGCAGTGACACCATCCTGTGTTCACTACACTACAACAGTCTAACAGTCCAGTTTTCACGTATCTCTCATGTTTAGACAATTACATTTGAAAAAGCTTGGAGTTTGAAGTGTTGAAGAAGCGAGCCTCCTCTGTGACTTGTGTTGAGATCTGTCCTGCTGGAGGTCACACACACCTTGTGACGTCACCTGGGCCAATCGGAGGTGACGTTACTAGCTGATGCACTCGGGGCTGTAAGTGATTGAGAAGCAGTGTAATCTGACAGGTCATTGAGCCGCCCCTTCCTCCTTCATCAGCGTCCCGCTGCAGCGGCCTGGCCACTCCAGCCAATCAATGACCAATATGCAGAATGACCTGACGGATGTGTCTGTTGATCAGTAGATCAAGTGTCTGCCTTATTGCAGTCCATAAATACTATGGACAAGACTCTCACACTGCAAGAGAAAGACAGAGAAAAATGAATATGTGTGAGAGAGAGAAAGAGAGAGAGAGACGGAGAGAGAGAGAGAGACGGAGAGGGAGAGAGAGACGGAGAGAGGGAGAGAGGGAGAGGGAGAGGGAGAGGGAGAGGGAGAGGGAGAGGGAGAGGGAGAGGGAGAGGGAGAGAGAGAGAGAGAGAGAGAGAGAGAGAGAGAGAGAGAGAGAGAGAGAGAGAGCGCGAGCGCGAGCGAGAGACAGGGAGGGAGCCTGTATGTAAGAGAGAAAGTGTGTCTGAGATACCCAAAGAGAATGTGTAACCCAGCAAATAGTTAATCTCCTTCCAGCATGTTTAAATAGGTTTTCCAATTGATTTCTCTCAGGCTGTGGTGGGGAGTGCAGTCCATATATATAGGAGCACTATCTTAAAAGGAGGAAACTAAAAGTCTTACAGGTTTCCAAAAACATACAGGTCTCCAAGGCCACACATGTAGTCTGTCAAAGCTCTATCTAGATAACACACACACACACACACATATCCATACAGTATGTGCAGTCCTGAGTAGGACACACACTTAAACAATTGCCCAGATACACTGTAGTTGATGGGTCAGAAGCTCATGTTAAAGAACCTTGTTGTATGATTAGTTCTCGCCACAGGAACAAGCGTACATGTCACTCAATCATCTATGACTGCCTAAGCAACAGCCATCAACTGTCAAACACACACAAACACACAAGCACACACACACTGTCCTCTCCTCTCAGAGTGACAGGGATGTCATACGTGTGTCAGTCTTTGTGGACAGCTGTGGCCAGGACTTCCCTGCAGATTGCCTGTCCAGAACACCAGGACCTCTGCTGCACTGTTGTGTGAGATGAACACAAGCCAGCCCCCTTCCTGTCCTGCAATACAAGCAGGAACGCACACACACTGAAACTGACACACACACAGTGACAAAATCCCCCTCTTCCTGACCCACAGTCCCCCTCCTGGGCTTGGTTCTGGAGTGTGGCCCTGAGGTTGGTGCCAGAGTGTGTGCAGGTGAGGGGCTCTTTACTCCACAACTACTCTTAAAATCATAGCAACCACGGAACGTAACTGTCTCCTCTCAGTGTGCTCCCATGGTTGCCCTCGGCAACACTTCCTCCTCTTGCCAACATGCAGAAAAGCCCCAGAGTGCTCCAATGATCAAAGTCGCCCATTTGTTTGAACACACCAAGACAGAGTCATTAGAAATGCATATTACACAACAGCTACTGCATATTAACACAGTCCGGCACCCAATTAATCATTAGCTCATCAATATCTCATTTGCATGAAATTATTCTCTTTTAAGAACCTGTGTCTGGGGTGATGGGGTGAGCTCATCAATAATGGTAATGTCCTCTAAGCTTGGGAGGGAGGAGGGGAGAGAAGAGAGGAAAGAGGAGGGGAGAGAAGAGGGGAAAGGAGACGAAAGATGAGAAATATGGGAAACGCACAAACATGCACACGTTGTGCAGCAGGAAGGCCAGGGGTAGAGTCTCAAGGTCGCCTCAGGCTGCAGGCTGGATCCATCCCTGACCACATCAGCGTGCCTGTGTGTGTGTGGGGGGGGGGATGGGTGCAAGCAGTGAGTAATGTGTGACAAGGTAGGTATACATAGGAATGGTAGCGCTGGGAATGATTAAGTCGTCCTTTTGTCCTTCACTAAGAAGAAGGTGAAATGTGCTGTGCGTGACCCATTGGGACATTGATCCTTCTGGAAGGAAACATGTAGAACCTCTTTTAGAGGGCTAAGAGAATCCTGCATGACATGTGATATGTTCCCACAGCACTTACAGCCTCGACTACACATCTTTTCAGGTTTGATCTCCCTTTCCTCTGCTTGTGACACTGGTGAACTGAGCTGATTACCAAACATGAAAAGGGTTTTCCAAGTTCAGGACTTGTCATTGATTACCTTCTCCACCCTTACATATCTTCCTCTTCTCGCTCTGTCAACCCCATCCCTCCATCCTCACATTGTCCCTTCGCTTGTGCTTGGCCTTTACATCCTCCTATCATGATGTTGCAACTGCATAGAACCTGCAACTGGCTGTGTGTATGTGCCTGTGTGTGTGTGCCTGTGTGTGTGTGTGTTTGAGGATACATTTGGGGCCTAATTAGTGATGTCTTATTGCTGCACAGGGATCTGTATAATCGCACATCATGAAAAAAGCACAATTTCTACTCTAATAAAGATACACTTGATTCATAAAGAGCACTTTAAGGTGGACTAGGTAAATTGTTGTTGGAAATAAAGGGTGATGTATTAATCCTTAACTGTTACAGATGGTTCAGTCCTCCTGAGAACTGCTGTTCTCATGAAACACTTATCATGCATAATTATGATAATTAACACCAAATTAAGTGCCAATTCTTTTGAGAGTCTCTTTCTTTAATTTCCGTAATTAATGCGACTCAGCACTTTATGGTTTCCTAAAGAGCTTCATTCTCCATGAAAAGCCTTTGCAGTTTGTGTTCTGTTTGTTTGTTTGAGGCTGCAGTCACAACCTCATCCAGTCTGTGCCCCGTGCACTGTATAGGTGTTGACGCCTAATGCCATTTGGTTCAAATTGTTCACACTTTTATTTTGAAATAGTGGAGTTGAGTGGGTAGGGTGAGGGGTGGGGGGGGGGGCAGAGGGAAATAAGAGAAAGCGTGCAGACCACAGGGTGGGGAGATAATGAAGTGTAGTGCTAAGTAACTGTGGGGTCTCTGCCAAACCTTAATTAGAGATTCATCCACTTAGATATATCACTGTTAGTGTGTGTCAACAGGGTGCCATGCATCAGAGTTGGCTGAAAGGGGGTTTATAGCCCAGAGAGCGAGCGAGAGAGAGGGTGTGTGGGTGAATGTGTTAGGTGGGTGGATAAGTGAACTACAGGCATATACGTCTTTGAAATTGTGAACTGATAATTTACTGTAATAAGTTCAGTGCAAGTTCAGTGGTTCAGTCCAGAATTACAATCAGTCATTCTGTTCATTTCATAAATCTTTGAGAATAATCATTTGGTATTTGATATCCATTGATTAACTGTGCTGAAAGTTTACTCTGCAGAGCCCAACGTGTGGTCAGGAGGTAAGACACCAAACCTGGCAACGTGATGGTCAGGAGTGAAGTGTCCAAACCTGGCAACGTGTGGTCAGGAGTGAAGTGTCCAAACCTGGCAACGTGTAGTCAGGAGTGAAGTGTCCAAACCTGGCAACGTGTGGTCAGGAGTGAAGTGTCCAAACCTGGCTGCAAACTTGGTACAGTAACTTGACTCCTCTCCTGCACTCTCTCGGACATCCCCCAGTGTGTGTCCATGTGTGTGTGCGTGTGTGTGTCCATGTGTGTGTGTGTGTGTCCATGTGTGTGTGTGTGTGGCCTGGGGGCATGGACCCTGGAGTTTGATTAGGAGCCGGTGGCCATGAGGCCTGGAGGTGGTGGAGGACACAGTAGCAAAGAAACACACACACGGACACACCCTTCTCTCACACACATACACACACCCACACACAGTAACACAGCCCCTGGCCCTGTAATCCTGCTAGCAGCATGATGACATGATCCTGCTAGCAGCATAATGACATGGCTTCCTGGCCTTCTGCTCCTTCCCATGGACATTCACTGCTGAACAAACCTTGTGTATATCACAGTTAATTGATAATTAACACAATAAGTGTGTGTGTGTGTGTGTGTGTGCGTGTGTGTGTGTGATTGAGGCAGGCTGAGGGGTGTGAGCTTGCACAGTGACCCTAATAGCCAGTAATACATGTGTCTGACACTGTCTGCTGTTCTGCTCACACAGACACACACACACACACACACACACTGTGAGAGAGTAACTGTGACAGATAGATAGATTCCTGGATTCCTAGATTTCCTGTACACTATAATAAACTGTGTTTTTTAATCTGGTTAATTGATCAATACTAAAATAAAGAGAATATAAAGATGATGAAATTATGTAGAATTTAAACGACAAACTGGAGTCAAAGGTAAACCAGGTCAGTCCTAATTTTAAAAAAAATACATGAACTACATTTCTAATTTCTTAAATTGGTAATCAAATGTATTATCTCCAACAAAAGCAAAGTTCAGCAAAGATTTGTCTTCACGACTATATACTGTACACCCTAGACCCCAACACATGTTCTTACTGGCTGGTGTTTGAGAAGTGTGTAAGATGCAGAGATGCAGAGACGCAGAGATGCAGAGATGCAGAGATGCATCTCAGGAGAGGAGAGGTCTCCGGTGGTCATCCCCAAGACTCTCCCTCTGTCCTCCCTTTTCTTTTATACCATCCATCTCCCCCCTTCTCTGCCCCCTCCTCTCTCCCCACATGTCCCCACCTCCTCTCTCCCCCCTCCTCTCTCTCCCCTCCTCTCTCCCCACATCTCTCCCCCCTCCCCTCTCCC
>NC_061073.1:16999425-17141925 GCF_021917145.1 Hypomesus transpacificus
CACAGCTGGTTGTTTATATCGACAGAGGTTTGCTGCTCTGAGGGCTGCCCACCCTTGGCCTTCCGTCTCAACATAACCCCTTTGATCGATCGCTGAGAAGCCCCCCATCTGCAGGATTCATTCATTTACCAACCTGTCTTTCCCCATCATTGATTAACTTGTCCTTCATTTAAGGTTTAATGACATGCACAGATGAAAGATTTTTTTCCTTATTGCGTTTGATGTGATGTGATGAGGTGGTTTTTAGAAGGATCAGTGCAAGGGACTGGAGGCCCACAGGATAACATGTTCAATTAGCAAGAGCAAAGAGAATGGAAGAATAGTTCTTCAAATGTCTGTAGAGCCAAGGTCGGGGTCAGGGTTAGTACTTGTGAACGTATTAAAATACAAAATTTCACACATTCATGATCTAGTCACCTGATTGGATCACCTTGTGCTGTTCTAGAAGCTAAACTGTAGAGCTGTGGGGAGCAGAGCTTCATCATCTACAGCTCCTCTGGAACAGACTTCCTATTTCAATTGGGGGCTCTGACATGGTGTTTGTGTTTAAAGTACATTGGAAAACAATTCTTTCTATAGCTGACAATGTGTGGGACCTCAGCCCTGCTAACACGCTGGATGGGGGTCTATACTGCTCTCTAGTGGACCAGTCGAAGCTTCTGGTTCCTATCTGACCAATGTATGACCATGGCCGCGGGAACATGTTTTATCAGGGGGGTGCTGGGGGGGGCTTATTGTTGCGGGGCGGCAGGGACGGACTGGGAGTAAAAATAGGCCCTGGACTTTGATCCAGACCGGCCCACCAGAACTGGCCCCTACATAGGCCTACACCACCACAGCTGCCCTGCTAATGCAAGCATATTCTGTGTTCGACGTGATGCAAGTTTGGAAATTGTATCCTTAATGCGAGCCAAATTTTGGTGCCTTTATTTGAGCGCAAAATAGTTGAGCTTTATGTAAAATAAACATAGCCGTTTTTCAGTTGGTATAACCTTATCTAGTGAAGGTGATTTATTTCACCATTTTCACCTCACCGATATAATAACAACATAACAATAATTTTTCAGCCCCACCCTATGTTTCTTAGCCTGGTTTTCCATCGTTATTCTTCTCCCAGTGCTCCCGAACGCCAGTCCGCTACTTCGGAGCTGTGCCACGGTGGTGGATTTTTAAGTCATATCATTTTTAATTCTCGTGCTGTCAGGGGGTGCTGCAGCACCCTCAGCACCCCTAGTTCCCGCGGCCATGTGTACGACCACGTCTCCACCCTGTCTGGACCTCTGCTGCACCTACCCATCACTGTGCGGAGCTGGGATTGACTGTTTGCATACAGAGGCCCTCTGAAGAACAGCTTGCATACAGAGGAAGCTTGGGGGGGGGGGGGTCTCCTCAGGTGCTTGTTGGTTTCCCTGTTCATGCCCTCTACAGCAGTCATAGGGAACTCGTAAACTGTGAAGAGTCCGAGAAGCCTGGCCAGAAGGCTGTGCTGGTACAGCCAGGTCTTAAATGTACTGAGTAATCGGGACTTGTCGATATTCTTCAACCATTCATCAGTCTGCTTCACAGCATTGGTGACATTGGCTCCATCCATCAGTGATGCATTAAACCACTTCTCTGGGCACTTTATTGGGTTGTTCTCAATGGAGGGAATGACCTCACTATGAACTTGGAGACAACTTGCTGGTAACTTTGGCCTTCTAGACCACCACAATCCTAGACTTCCTGACCTTGAGTGGCGGTTATGAGGGTTCCATGTTCTGTTGCTGATATCAGGAGGTTACATACTCCAAAAAACAGGACTGGGAGATTTGGGCTGTGTGAGATCCTGTGTTCTTTCTATGCAGTGATTTCTTGACTAATTTGCCATCAGTGGAGAAGAACTATGCTGGTCCAGCCAAGACCCTACAGCTCAAATGGAACATTACTTTAATGACTTTAGAAGGTTGTTTTTATTTGAAGTATATTAATTATTCAGGTAAATATATTATGTTAATGTAATCAGTTTTTTTTACACTGCTTAAAAGCCACTGCTAAATCCTCGCAAACGTTTCTAAACATAGCAATCTGTGGGGGGTGTCGTTTATACGATTTCATTTTCTGTGGCCACTGTGATCTGACGCTAAATAACAGGGCTTAGCATGCAATGACGCGCATGTAAATGAGTGTCCATCGGACAAAGTCGCCGATTACTAGAAGGGTCGGTGGATATCACGTGACCGCGACAGAGCATCATCCCCGCCTTTGCTATCAATGTAGCAAATAGAACGCGGCTTGTGTGCCTTTAAGAGGTGCCCTGATAACCGCAGTAAATCTCCATCGTTGTGTTCTGAAGGAGAAATGTCTGCTAGCTCCGGTTTTAACGATGAAAAGGGGGGGTCCTCGAGTGTCGGTGAGCCCGAATATGGCCACGATCCGGCTAGTGGAGGTATTTTTTCCTCGGACTACAAAAGGTATGAAAAAACAAGCGCTTTCTGAGGTTGTGTGTTGTCAAATTGGAATATCATTTGCAATGAATGGGGGAGGTGCAGATGTCATTTCCTGCGTCTCGAGATGAAAAGGAAGCGGCTAGGCTGGGTTTATGGTAGACGAATAATTCTAAAAAACGAACATGCAGTTATGTAGAATTCACATTAGGCCCTATATGACTTCACACAAGCTGCACGTTTAATGTCTGTGTGTTGGCGGTGTAGGCTACTGCGCAGGCCATCTGGCCCATGGCTAACTAAATCTCGCTGTGATTTGGTGTGGGCTAATAGACTACTTGACAAAACTAGCCTTTACGTTGTGTTCCATGGTTAACGGGTACAACCAGGCGTGATTGTTTGTCATATCGTTAAAATGTGTGCCTATAGCTACGTTAATCTGATTGAACGTCTTGGCCAAAAATGTTTAACCGGTAACCTGTTCGTTTAAATTGCATACAGGCCTGTATTAACTGTTCATATCCTTTTTTTTCTAACATATTATGTGCATAATACATTAGAATCATAATAAATGCTTCCCGTAGCAGCCAATAGGAAGGCAATAGTTGATCATATTGTTTGAGAGACATCCGGGCCATTTTCAGTACCTCTCGATTGGACAGCGCCGGTGGTGCTGAAGTCAAATGTTTTGGCTGAGGTATGCCTAAAATATTTGATATATTTTGTATTTTCTTTCACGAATATCTTTAACCTAACGGTCAAAATATAGGCGGAAGCACCACAGTGTAGTAATCCATATGCGTTCATCACAGACCAAAATTGAGCCTATATCAATTCACAACCCGGAACTTGTTCTGCAGTTGGCCACTTTGGCGTGAAACAGTTTAGATTGCATAGCATAGCCTCGGCAAATTCACGCTAGAGGTGAAAGGGAAAATATCGGTTGTTTGAAGAGACATTACAACATTAATATTAACGCTAGATGGTGATAACAATTTAGCACTAGATTTCTATTGTAGTTCACTTTACAACGGAACAAAATTATTTTTAGGAGGATACTAATAGATTTTTGTGGATTGTAGTCTGTCTTTAAACACGTTTTTATCTACACTACAGTATATACTCTTCATTGTAAAACCACAGTGCTGTTTACATGGAATGTGCCGTGAGGCATTTTCACCAACAGAGGGCAGCAATCTATCGCTTAGTTACAGTCCTGGTTATTAAGCGTGGATTAAATTAATATTGCGAAATCAAGGTTTAGGCCTACACGTGACCAATGACAGACTTAATCTGAAACCGAATGAATACAGAAAGCACACTTAGACCGGTAACCATGACATCTAGTCTTCAGGAAAGCATAGTGGACAACAGAGTATTATGAATGGTTAGCTAATGGAGTTTGATGACACACAGACACTATTTATGGTTTAAAAAAACGAATACAGATCCAACCCATTAGTAGGTTTAACAGCCAGTGTCATTATTACCCACCAGGGTATCCAGTGTCCATGTTTGCTTTGGCCAAAGTAACCCAGGTGGAAAGGGGACTACCCAGTTGGGCTGGTCTCTTTTCACCAACGTGACACACCATTCTCCGCATGCTGTTGCCTTGGAAACGTGCCCAGTGCACCATGTTGAGCGCTGCTCTAGGTGGTTTACACTGTGCTATGATGTGACATCTTGGTTCCAGCTGTTAATCTAATCGAATTTGTCAACTAAATATGTTGCCTGATTGAGCAAAGTTTTGGTAATTATTGTTAGTACTTCCTTTTCTTTTTTTTGGTCAAGGGGTTGGTGAGATGTATATTTTTAAATCAAATGAAACAATGAAAGTCATTGCCTTTTCAGGCCCTGCATCTTCAACTGTAGCAGCAACACATTCCCCTCACCACCCTCTGTCCGGGGCCTCGTCACTCTGGGGCCTCGTGGGTCTGGGGCCTCGTCAGTCTGGGGCCTCGTCAATCTGGGGCCTCGTCAGTCTGGGGCCTCGTCAGTCTGGGGCCTCGTGGGTCTGGGGCCTCGTCAGTCTGGGGCCTCGTGGGTCTGGGGCCTTGTCAGTCTAGGACCTCGTCAGTTTGGGGCCTTGTGGGTCTGGGGCCTCGTCAGTCTGGGGCCTCGTCAGTCTGGGGCCTCGTCAGTCTGGGACCTCGTTAGTCTGGGGCCTCCTGGGTCTGGGGCCTCGTCAGTCTGGGGCCTCGTCAGTCTGGGACCTCGTTAGTCTGGGGCCTCGTGGGTCTGGGGCCTCGTCAGTCTGGGGCCTCGTGGGTCTGGGACCTCGTCAGTCTGGGGCCTCGTCAGTCTGGGGCCTCGTGGGTCTGGGACCTCGTGGGTCTGGGACCTTGTCAGTCTGGGGCCTCGTCAGTCTGGGACCTCGTCAGTCTGGGGCCTCGTCAGTTTGGGGCTTCGTGGGTCTGGGACCTCGTCAGTCTCGGACTGTTAGATCTGATGTGCTGCGTTGTTTCGTTCAGAAATGAGTCAAAGAGTGCGTCACACGGAGGTGATTACAGCAGTAGTGGGCAGGAAAAGGAGCAGCATTGATTCTGTCTGTTTCTATTTTTCTTATCTCTCTCTCTTTCTCCCTATGTCTGCTCTATTGCTTGCTCCCCTTGATCATATATTAATTGTCACACCCTGCCTCTAAAATGTCATTAATTTAGTTTTTGACAGTGTTTCTCCTGTGAAAAACATGTCTCTGCTATGCCTCCATCTACACCTCTTCAGTATTTTTCAGACAATTCAGTATGAACTTGCAGTTCGGCCATATTGGTTTGCTCATTTAGTTCAGCTGAATGTTGAGAAACTCAGAATATGACTGTTTTGCAATGGTAACTTGTGGTAACGGTGACTTGGCTAGAACTGAATAGTTTATCCAACTAGGTCAAATCCATAATGTACCTGTACTCTCTCTCAGTACTCTCCCAGTTATTTCCCAGTGCTCTCCCAGATATCCAGTTGTTTAACAGCAGGTGCTGTCTGTGGCTGCTCAGAGTGGCTGGACTCTGGTAGAGGCTGCTCAACCCTGCTGTTTGTGCACAGAAGCGTGTTGTCACTGTTGTAGGCAACCTGGTGAAAAATGGTTTAGGGAAGACATTGTGGGGGAGGGGACACATGATCCAGCAGGCAGAGGACGGCAGAATGACTGTAAGGTTCTACTAGGGTAGACATAAAAGTAACACTCTGTAAGGTTCTACTAGGGTAGACATGCAAGTAACACTCCATACTAAGAATGTTCTCGTGAATGAATGACAACATTCAAACAGTTGTTCTTAGATAAAGTGTGCTTCCAGGAACCAATTGGTGTGTTATCTGATGGTCTGAATGGTTCTTGTCGAAGTCCCTGTGTCCAGAACACAGACCCCCCTGTACCTCAGCATGGTCAAATGGTTATATTGTTTGGCCTCTACAGCCCCGGGAATGTGAGAGAAAAGAGTGGGCATGGTATACTCACTTACCCCACTAATGAAACGGATATGGGTGTACTGTGGGTATTGTGCAGTGCAGGACTATTGACTTCTCAGTCCCTACGAAAGTACATGGTTTAGTACCAGTACCTCGACCCTAGATGGACACGTTATTTATTGTTACTTTGCTTCAGCACAGCACTCTGTACAGACCATTGTGACTAACGTGAGAGTGTGCTCACAAGTACTCAGTACACAGGAGTGAACTGCAACATTGCACAGTACTGCTTTTAAAGTGATCATGGCCACCCATGAACACATCCTCAAGGCAATAACGTTCCACAGTCCATCTCTATTCACTGGTTAGAAAGAGAGAGAGAATAAAAGACAGAGAATAAGAGAGAGAGAATGAGAGAGGCAGAGGGGAGGGAGTGAGAGAGAGAGTCCTTGCTGTTGTATATCACTGCTGTGAAAGAAGAAGAAAGCAGGTGAGAGAAGGCCAGTAGCTGAAGAGAGAGAGTGATGGCATTGAACCCAGCGGTGGAAACAGAGCATGCGCATGAGATGGAGGGTTAGGGAGGGGAGGAGTGGAGAGGCAAAGGGAGGAGTGGTAACGTGGCGAGGGAGAGAGGGAGTGAATGAGGCAGAGAGAGAGAGCTGCTTTGCCGTCAGAGCATAGCATCGAACGCCTGAACGTTGAGCAGGCAGAACAAGCCTTCTCTCTCTGGAGAGACAACAACAGGAACGACAGAAGGAAGGAAAGATAGGAGGAGTAAAACAGAGTGAACTGCACGGCCTCCATCAGGCGGCTCTGAATCACCCTCTTCCTCTGCTCTGGCTCCCAGCAGAACCCAGTAGCCAGCGAGACGAGAGCTGGCACCCAACGCATCATTCTGCCGTCGGAGAGGAAAAAGCTCCTGTTAGATATATCCTTATCAGGATTGGAAGACAAAGTGTTGTTGGTCACAACGTCATTTTAAGAAAGTTCCCTGGTTTGATTCGTATGGACACACCAGGCACCACACATACTGAGGTGCAATTCATGGGAGCGGTCTGAACCCCGGAAAGTCCTTGTATCTTCTGCCAGGGTCGTTTTAGTTCGGGGACTCAACAGGTTTGTTGTTGTTGGGGTCTACTGGAGCGGTGCAGCCTGAGGACAGGGGAGGATGACGACCATGCAGAGGCTGCTGCAGCTGCCAGTGAATGCAGTGAACATGGTGAAGACGGTGCAGAGCCAGGTCCAGGGCCAGGAGGAGGCCAAGAGCCCTGTGTTGACCCCAGATGGGATCCAGCAGAACTGGTACAATGCCCTGCAGCCTGATGAGTTACGCCACCTTCGCTCTGGAGGAGGAGGTGGAAGAGGAGGAGGTGGAAGAGGAGGAGACCAGGAAGAGCCGGCCCATCTGGAAGAGGGTGGAGGAGGTGGGGGTTCCAGTGCCCAGAGCCAGCCTCTGCGGTAGGCTAGCCAGGACGGCATAACTCAGGCATAACTTTGACTGATTTTGGGGGTTATAATGATAAACATTTACAGACCGCATCTGTAGCTACAAAGGTTGCTAGTTGACGTTTAAAGTCTATAATTCACATAACCCTTTCTGACATCACTTCAGTTTCTGAGACCGTTCTGATTGGTCAGGAAGGTTTGGTTGATCTTACTGCTTCAGTTACAGGTAACCTGACCCCTAATGAATGCATCTAGGGTTCCAATACTTCAGTAGACTTGAATAATTCAGGATTGTATTGTTACCTTCAGACTTTGGCCAAGACTAAGTCCAAAGAAATCGAGCCGTGGTAGTAGGTCAGGGTTTCCACTCAGAGGAACCTGATCCTGTCTGGGTATCAGAAGACCTGTTGCAGGAGAAGCAGAAAGAGAAGGACTTCTTCAACATTCATCCTCACTGTGTCAGTGGTGCTGTGTGCAGGTGAGGGCGAGACTTAGAGAACATGAATAGACAGGCTGGTAGCCATGTTTCACAGAAAACAAATCACTGACAACTTCCATAGATTTGTGATATTTCAATTTGATTAAAGATCAGGCCTGTGAGGCTAGCAGAGGTAGAAAGAGAGACAGAAAAATGTAGTACAGTATTCAGTGTGAAGTGGAAGGGATTCTCTCCTCAGGAGAGAAGCAATTTCAGCTCCCGATGAATGTTGCAACACGGCTGCAGTTGAATCTTTGATACTCTTCTCAGGCTCAGCTCAGCTTTAATGATTAGTCTTAATGTTTCTGTAACTGGAATAATTATGCTACTGTTGATGTCTGACTCAAGGAACTTGAGTTCATTTCCTAATGATCAGGATGACTCATTAGGTAAGCTTACTCACTTTTTGATCAGCAATTTGCCTGGAATGTGGGCCCACATACAGCCTATGGAGCAGCAGGAGACAGGTGTGGGTTTAGCATCTCCTGCTTTCAGCCCGAGAAACCCAACTTGATATTCTGTCTCACATCAGAGGCAGAGAGCTACATGTTCATCGTTCCCTCTGACAGGTTTGGCAAAGACAGAACTCAGGGTGGAGACTGGGCTGGTGGGGTAATGTTGTTCTTACTTTGAGGGAATATCTGAGCAGCATAAGGCTTCCTGGTCTTAATAAACTGCCCTGTAAACATCGCTGAGAATGATTGGGTGTGTTTATTACGACAATGTTGCTGACTGACACAGCACCCCTCAGAGTTTCCTGCCTGGGTTAGGGTTTGACCTTAGTCCTTCAGCCAGATAGATGAGGAGCTAGCCTGACCATCACAGATAAGTGTCATGTTAAAGACTCTACAGTTATCTGTGGAGCCTTTTCACTTAAGTAAACCAACATTGGTTTCACAGGAAAGCTTAACTCTCATAAGTATTGGAGTGCAAAATATGTTTTCAAGAAGACAGATGTCCCAGGCAGTGGAGATATTAAACTACATTCCAGGAACACGTTTTTGCTAATGGTGACTCGTGTTTAAGCATTCTCACTGGGAGCAGACATCTGTTTTGGAAGTTGATATGATCCCCAACATTCCCTGGATGTCTTCAGGTCTGGTGTAGCTCTCTTCATAGCAGTCAAGTAGAGTCCATCAAAATGTTGTATTTCTCTTAACAGTGTTAAGCCCTGTAAAAAGCAGTAATACCAGACCAAAGATGTTGTGTTTTAACGACGGGCCACCTCATACTGTCAGGTGATCCCCTGTGTGACACTGTGGGAGAGAGAAGGACAGGACTGACAGGTGATCCCCTGTGTGACTGACAGACCACAAGGGGGGTTTTCCTTCCACATCGTGCCCGTCTAAAACGTCTCTCTCTCTCTCTCTCTCTCTCTCTCTCTCTCTCTCTCTCTCTCTGTCTCTCTCTGTCTGTCTCTGTCTGTCTGGTTAGACCTGCTTAGAACAACTGCATCCACAACCATGCCAATGTGGGGAGGAAGGAAATCGTTCCTCTACAATTTATTGAGTTTATTTGTTGCCTTGGAAACTATTCAAACGAGTTGAGAGTTGTGTAGAGATATCATTGCTGTTTATTTCCCCCCCCCCCCACACACACACACACACAAATGACAGAGGACTTGATCTCAAGGGGAATCTTTTAATTAGCCCCGATACCTTCTGTTTGCTTCCATCGCAATAGTTTATGGTCTTCATTGTTTCTGAAGGTGCTTTCTGGGGATAGAGCAGGGTGGAGGGGGGCAGTACATTATGAGGTCTCTGATGTCTGTCCTGCTGCATGGTGTCAGCTTGATAAACTGCCATACAATGTTGGGAGGTTTCCCTGGGGGATGTAGTCTTTGCTGGATTTTAGGAGATGCCTGGCCAATGCCATTGCCTACAAATCTGAAGCCCTAGTTTGACAGTTGTACTTGTGCTGATGGGGATGCCCTGCAGCCTGGCCCACCCCCTGCTGCAGAGGCTACAGTGTAGGCCCAGTCCTTCACTACCACTGACAACTCTATGAAATACAGGATATTGTCTGAGAACAAATAATGACAGATTAAGCTGGTACATCAACGACAGAACAAAGAGGCATTATAGAACTATAAACATGAACAATGAACATGCATTCTTGACTGACTATCATAGGCCTATTATTCTAACCATCCTTGTAGTTTTGGTTTAAATTGTCTAATTATTCTAGGTGAATACTGTGTTGAGTCTTAGATGGGGGTTGTTTCCTAACTGAATGACATTTTACACTGTTTTGGTGGATACTTTTGAAAATCTATTTGAAAAATGTCTCAGAAACATTTAAACGTATTCAGTAGTGAGTGGTATCTTTTTCTTAGGTATCCTCATCTACACATGTACGTTTTCCAGTGTTTTGCTATAATGTACCTTTCAAACTGTCTTGAAAAACTGTCGACATCCCTCAGTGTGCTATCAAAGTAGAGGGGCGATGACAAAACATCATGTCAGGTCTCATCTCAAACTGGGACACTACTGTGCACACAGGACACTGGCCCGCCCCTCACCATCAAGTCTCACATGATGGATGAACCAATCCCCCTGGCTGTGGACCACATGACCCTTCACATCAAGTGACACGGCAGATGAGATATGCTATTTACAGGGATTCCACTTAGCTCCCAAAATGGCCCCAGAGCCCAGCAGGTCATTATAGACACTGACAGCCCTGTGTGAAACCGGTTCTAACTTCCCTTCTAACTTGCAGTGTTACTGGGCACTGCACTGGGCACTGCACTGGGCACTGCTCTGGGCACTGCACTGGGCACTGCACTGGGCACTGCACTGGGCACTGCTCTGGGCACTGTACTGGGCACTGCACTGGGCACTGCACTGGGCACTGCTCTGGGCACTGTACTGGGCACTGCACTGGGCACTGCTCTGGGCACTGCTCTGGGCACTGCCCTGGGCACTGCACTGGGCACTGCTCTGGGCACTGCTCTGGGCACTGTACTGGGCACTGCACTGGGCACTGTACTGGGCACTGCACTGGGCACTGCACTGGGCACTGCACTGGGCACTGCTTCAACATCTGGGGCTCACAGGGCTGTTCATTCAAGGAGGAGGAAAAGGAAACGCACAACCACCCCTAGGAGACATAATACTGGGACCATCATGGTCATTTCCAGCAGTAAACTTGCTACTAATGCCATTATTTACCCCTGCCTGCTCCAGGAAGAATTTTCTGTATTGAGATTTGAATCTTTAGCGAAGGCAAGAATGTTCTCAAGATGAATGAAGGACAGGCGCAGCATGATATAGTTGTTTACTTGAAGTAACTTAAGTAGCTACTGTCTCTCTTTTGTACCTTCAGACACGATGACTTGAAGGAGATGTTGGACAGCAACAAAGATTCCCTGAAGCTCGAAGCCATGAAAAGGATTGTGGCTGTAAGTATTCAATACTGTTGTCATCATCGCCACATTGTTAGATGAGGTAGTCCTTAAATACACTCACCCATGTACACAAACATCACAGACCTGCGTTTGGGCACATTGGGGTGGTGGGTGGGCAGAGAGTCTCATGCTAGAGAGGACAGAAGTAAGAGACTGGGAACGCACATTCGGGTGTTAAATATTCATTAGTGGTGTCAGCTTCGTACTACAGGAGCATTACAGATGTGTTGTATTATTCATATGACGAGATGGAGGACTGGAGAGAAAATACTGTTGGGCATATTTAGTTTCCATTTCTGGTGTCAACCTTAAAAGTCTGACAAACCCTGCTTTTAGCTGCTATACTTATCAACAGGTTTGTAATTGTAAGTGCCTTTGTAATTCATTTACATAGATATACTGTATATATTCTGTATGTTTTGTGTGGTAAGGAAATGTAAATTTTAATAGAAATCCTTGTATAATATTTATTTAACAAACAGCATAACAGTTTATGGATTTTTGTGTACCTCACAGATGATAGCAAGAGGGAAGAATGCCTCGGATCTCTTCCCAGCGGTGGTGAAGAACGTGGCCTGCAAGAACATTGAGGTAGCTCACAGTCCTCATCACGTTTTCCAGCAAAGATTAGAAATACAAAAGATGGGTGAAGGGGTTAACAAAGCGAGTCCTGTTTGTTTGTCATTGTTTTTGGTGTCTTTCTCTCTCCCTCTCTGTGTTCCCCATCTCTCTGTGTGTTTCTCCATCTCTCTGTGTGTTTCTCCATGTCTCTGTGCGTTTCTCCATCTCTCTGTGTGTTTCTCCATGTCTCTGTGTGTTTCTCCATCTCTGTCTCTCACTCACTCTCTCTTTCCATCTCTCTTTCTCCTTCCTCTCTCTCTGGGCCTCAGGTGAAGAAGCTGGTCTACGTGTATCTGGTGCGATATGCTGAAGAGCAGCAGGACTTGGCCCTGCTCTCCATCTCCACATTCCAGCGAGGGTTAAAGGTCAGTCACAGTTGCAGCAGTCTCACACTGTCATCTGTCCTCCTGCAGTGTTGTACTATGAAATGAACTGGTCATATGTGTTGTTGAGTGGAATAAGCTTTACCTTCTGGGCTGTAACCGCCACTGTTAAAGGAATAAAGGGTTTGCTTGCTGCCCTGTTGAGTTGCTCCTCTGTTTGGTTGTGCTGCGTGTGATTAGGACCCTAACCAGCTGATCAGGGCCAGCGCTCTGCGCGTGCTGTCCAGCATCCGAGTCACCATCATCGTGCCCATCATGATGCTGGCTATCAAGGAGGCGGCGTCCGACATGTCACCGTACGTCAGGAAGACCGCCGCTCACGCCATTCCCAAGCTGTACAGGTACCTGGTCCACAGCTGTAGAACCACCTACAGAACCTACGTAGGAATGGAACCAAAAGTAACAGGCAAAGTAACACTCTAGTTTGTGTAGGAGTTACTAACACAGCAGCCTGCTTATGATGCTGTTTTCTGTCTATGTTCAGCTTGGATCCTGAGCAAAAAGATCAGTTGATTGAGGTCATTGAGAAGCTCCTTGCTGATAAAACCACGGTACGTCAAATACATAGGATTTTGACAATAGTTACCTTGAGGTTAATAAGTACTAACTTGAAATATGTATTATGAAAAAAGATATGCAAAGCCATAACAAGAGGATAAATACACATTGTACGTACAGTACATGCATGTAGTGTCACTGAGATGTCAGTGAGGTCTTTTCCTTATCCAGTCATTTGCCCTGTGCTCTGTTGTGAGTAGTTGGTTGCTGGCAGCGTTGTCATGGCCTTCGAGGAGGTTTGTCCAGAGCGCATCGACTTGATCCACAAGAACTACCGCAAACTGTGCAACCTGTTGATCGATGTTGAGGAATGGGGCCAAGTGGTCATCATCAACATGCTCACTCGCTACGCCAGGACTCAGTTCCTCAACCCTAATGTTAACGTGAGTGTATACTGCCTGTCTGTCTGCTTATGTCTGCCTGTCTCTCACCTGCCTGTCTGTCTGCGTATGTCTGCCTGTCTCTCAACTGCCTGTCTGTCTGCTTATGTCTGCTTGTCTTTCACCTGCCTGTCTGTCTGCTTATGTCTGCCTGTCTTTCACCTGCCTGTCTGTCTGCTTATGTCTGCTTGTCTTTCACCTGCCTGTCTGTCTGCATATGTCTGCCAGTCTCTCGCCTGTCTGTCTGCATATGTCTGCCAGTCTCTCACCTGCCTGTCTGTCTGCTTATGTCTGCCTGTCTCTCACCTGCCTGTCTGTCTGCTTATGTCTGCCTGTTTATCACCTGCTTGTGCAGGAGACCCTTCTGGAGGAGGCAGGGGGGGAGAAGGCGTTCTATGGCTCAGATGATGATGAAGATGAAGATGAGGAAGAGAAACAGAAGAAGGCGGAGCCAGCAGCCTTATCTAAGAGGAAGCCCTACGTCATGGACCCAGACCATCGGCTGCTGCTCAGGAACACCAAGCCACTGCTGCAGAGTCGGAATGCAGCCGTGAGTACCCTACACCACCAAGCACACTGCATACTCCCTACTGAGCACACTGCATACTCCCTACTGAGCACACTGCATACTCCCTACTGAGCACACTGCATACTCCCTACTGAGCACACTGCATACTCCCTACTGAGCACACTGCATACTCCCTACTGAGCACACTACATACTCCCTACTGAGCACACTGCATAGCATACTCCCTACTGAGCACACTACATACTCCCTTCTGAGCACACTACATACTCCCTTCTGAGCACACTGCATACTCCCTACTGAGCACACTGCATACTCCCTACTGAGCACACTGCATACTCCCTACTGAGCACACTACATACCCACTACTGAGCACACTACATACTCCCTACTGAGCACACTACATACCCACTACTGAGCACACTAGATACTCCCTACTGAGCACACTGCATACTCCCTACTGAGCACACTACATACTCACTACTGAGCACACTACCACCATGTATCCTGTATACTCACTACACTACAATGTTTTTATAGCAGCAGTTCATTATTTATTATATTTATGTACTTGAATATTATTCAGCATGTTTTAACTGTCTTATGCTCTCCCCCCCCCCCCCTCTCTCTCTCTCTCTCTCTCTCTCTCTCTTTTTCTCTCTCTCTCTCTCTCTCTCTCTCTCTCTCTCTCTCTCTCTCTCTCTCTCTCTCTCTCTCTCTCTATGTCTCTCTCTCTCTATGTCTCTGTTTCTCTGTCTCTCTCTCTGTCTCTCTCTTTCTCTCTCTCTCTCTCTCTCTCTCTCTCTCTCTCTCTCTCTCTCTCTCTCTCTCTCTCTTTCTCTCTCTCTCTATGTCTCTCTCTCTCTCTATGTCTCTCTATGTCTCTCTCTTTCTCTCTCTCTCTCTCTCTCTTTCTCTCTCTCTCTATGTCTCTCTCTCTCTCTATGTCTCTCTATGTCTCTCTCTCTCTCTCTCTCTCTCTCTCTATGTCTCTCTCTCTCTCTGTCTCTCTCCCCAGGTGGTGATGGCTGTGGCTCAGCTGTATTTTCACCTGGCCCCTAAGGCAGAGGTTGGGGTCATCGCCAAGGCCCTGGTGCGCCTCATGAGGAGTCACAGGTCAGTTAGGGGTCACTGGGTCAGTGTCACAATCCTCTCCTGCTGTCCTCTCCTGCTGTCCTCTCCCTGCTGTCCTCTCCCTGCTGTCCTGTCCTGCTGTCCTCTCCTGCTGTCCTCTCCTGCTGTCCTCTCCCTGCTGTCTACTCTTGCTGTCCTGTCCTGCTGTCCTCTCCTGCTGTCCTGTCCTGCTGCCCTCTCCCTGCTGTCCTCTCCCTGCTGTCCTCTCCTGCTGTCCTCTCCTGCTGTCCTGTCCTGCTGTCCTCTCCTGCTGTCCTGTCCTGCTGTCCTCTCCTGCTGTCCTCTCCTGCTGTCCTCTCCTGCTGTCCTCTCCTGCTGTCCTGTCCTGCTGTCCTCTCCTGCTGTCCTGTCCTGCTGTCCTCTCCTGCTGTCCTCTCCTGCTGTCCTCTCCCTGCTGTCCTCTCCTGTTGTCCTCTCCTGCTGTCCTGTCCTGCTGCCCTCTCCCTGCTGTCCTCTCCCTGCTGTCCTGTCCTGCTGCCCTCTCCCTGCTGTCCTCTCCCTGCTGTCCTCTCCCTGCTGTCCTCTCCTGCTGTCCTCTCCTGCTGTCCTGTCCTGCTGCCCTCTCCTGCTGTCCTCTCCTGCTGTCCTCTCCCTGCTGTCCTGTCCTGCTGTCCTGTCCTGCTGTCCTCTCCTGCTGTCCTCTCCTGCTGTCCTGTCCTGCTGTCCTCTCCTGCTGTCCTCTCCTGCTGTCCTGTCCTGCTGTTCTCTCCTGCTGTCCTCTCCTGCTGTCCTCTCCTGCTGTCCTCTCCCTGCTGTCCTCTCCCTGGGAAGCTGTCCTCTCCCTGGGAAGCGGTCCTCTTCCTGTCTAAACCTTACCCCTTACCCTGACAGATTTTGCTCTCGGTCTCAAAATTCAATTGACATTTAGTTTCATTTTTGTGTCTTTGACTGGCATTTCAATTTAAACCTGTCAAGAAAGAACATTACTTTATATTAGACCACAGAAAGCAAAACATGAAAGGAACAAGGACAGACCATGGAGAATGCTATAAATTAAAGAGAAACATTTGAACATAGCCAATGTTCAAATGGCATTGTGTCATTGTGTCTGTCAGGTTTCTGCTCTGTATTGATGGTTTAAAGGGGCTGGTCATACGATGATGAGTCAGGGGAAATCCCACTGTGCTTCTCTCTCCTCTCCCCCTGTAGCGAAGTCCAATATGTTGTCCTTCAGAATGTGGCTACCATGAGCATCAAGAGAAGGGTGAGTCACAGCACATCCTGTCTGGGTTAGTGTCAGGGTTATGTACAGTCAGAGAATATCCATCAGAGAGGTGTGCAGAGTCCAAGAACATTGCTTTTGGATTTTATTTAATAAAAAAATAAAAAACATAGTTTTATGTTGACGTTTCCTGTTGTAGGGGATGTTTGAACCTTACTTGAAGAGTTTCTACATCCGCTCCACTGACCCAACACAGATCAAAGTTCTGAAGGTAACATGTACCTAATGCTAAAATGATGTTGCTAATTTTGTATGACGTGTATTTACATAAATAGTTCTTGTTCTGGGACGTGCATGAGGACAATTGGAATCATGTTTTTTCACTTGCTCGGCAGCTGGAGGTGCTGACTAACTTGGCCAATGAGACAAATATATCAACGATTCTGAGAGAATTCCAGGTAAGTGACATTGTTTACCAGTTGTAATGCCATGAAGAGGGTGTTCCCCGGTTTACTATACGTTTAATACGTGTTCATATTCTTTCTGTCAGACATACATTAAAAGCATGGATAAGGACTTTGTGGCTGCCACCATCCAAGCCATCGGCCGCTGTGCCACCAACATTGGGGAGGTTAGGGACACGTGTCTGAACGGCCTGGTCCAACTGCTGTCCAACCGCGATGGTGAGTCAGATGCCTCTGGAGTTACGCAACTCCTCAGTCTCTCTCACTATCTCACCTCAGACTCTCACTGGCTTTTGATTCAGTTTGCCTTTTAGGACAACTCAGGTCTGTGTCACAAACTAAACTGGAGACGTGTCATTTCTAAAGACGGAACCTTCTGTTGCCAACTACAAATGAAACCAGATGCCGTTGTAATCAATGTATCAGCTTTTGTTGCATGTTGAATGCATGAGTGTAAGTGAGTCCTTTAAACATGTGTGTTGGTCCTGCAGAGCTGGTGGTGGCAGAGTCTGTGGTCGTGATCAAGAAGCTACTGCAGATGCAGCCAGAACAGCACAGCGACATCATCAAGCACATGGCCAAACTCACTGACAACATTCAGGTGAGGTATGCCACCTGGCTGACCACCGTCAGGATCAGTGAACCTGTGACAAGTCACCCATATGATGCATGACATGTTGACATTGATATTTTCATGTTACATTTTCAGCCAGGGTAGTAAAGTTTAGTTATTTTTATTTTATTTTCAGGAGAACTTTTAGTTGAGGAGGAGAACTGATTTAATGAAATGGTAAACAGAAGGCATGTTGCATTTGTTTCATGCTCTAACAGTCCAGATGCTGTTCTCTGTGTGCTAGGTGCCCATGGCGCGAGCCAGCATTCTGTGGCTCATAGGGGAGTACTGTGAGCATGTACCCAAGATCGCCCCAGATGTCCTCCGCAAAATGGCCAAGACATTCACTAATGAGGAGGACATTGTCAAGCTTCAGATCATCAATCTGGCTGCCAAGCTCTACCTGACTAACTCCAAACAGGTGAGGGTTTTCACACCCACGTTTGATTGGATGTGGAATTGCTAAAGTAATATTGTGGTCAGAACGCACTTAATAATATAATAAATGTATACAAAAAGTGACATTATGTCCCCTTTTGTCTCTCACTGTGTCTCTCTGACAAAGTAGCTCTCCACCATGCAGGAAAATTCACTTTCTCACATCCTGTTGTTCTTCTCCTCCTCCTCTGACAGACCAAGCTGCTGACTCAGTACGTGTTGAACTTGGCTAAATACGACCAGAACTATGACATCCGTGACCGTGCCCGCTTCATCCGCCAGCTCATCGTGCCCACCGATAAGAGCGGAGCCCTCAGCAAGCACGCCAAGAAGCTGTTCCTCGCCCTCAAACCCGCGCCAGTCCTCGAGTCTCCGTTTAAGGGTAGCTTCTTTCACTCTTAAAAGCATTGTCTACTAGGCAGTCACTTAAACATAATTGTGTTTGAGTCTCACCCTAGACTCAACTCAACCACAATAAATGTGTTTGCGGTGATTTCGAGTTTGTGAACTGCCTCAAAAGAACAGAAATTCACAACCTCCTCTGCCATACATACACCATACTTAACACATCATGTTGTGTTCGATATATAATATACAAAATATACACAGCCTGCCACTTTCAGTGGATGTTTATGGTGTCATATTTTCTACAGAAAACCTGATGAGTCGCTGCCCATGTTCTGTGTGGATTAATCAATGTGTGGGTTGTCTGTCCAGACCGAGACCACTTCCAGCTGGGCTCCCTGTCTCACCTGCTGAACACCAAGGCTGGCGGCTACCAGGAGCTGTCCGACTGGCCCAACGCCGCCCCTGACCCCTCCGTGCGCAACGTGGAGGTGAAGGAGTCTGTGCGTGCAGTGGGAACAGTAACACTCAGAGACAGGGGGCCCTCAGGGGCCTCCGGGGGGGGGCCGAGTGGGGGGGGGGGGGGGGGGGGGGGGGTGAGTGGTGCTGCTCTGGGAGGACCACAGCCTGGGAGGGGAGCACCCCCACCTCTCTTTCATTCACCTACACACACCTCACATAACGCCATCCATGAGACACTTCATCCCTATTGGCTCCCACACATCTCCAAAGAAATGTTTCTGCACATAGCACTGATCCATAGCTAACTGTATGGTCGGTGAAAGATGGCAGTCATTGTCTGATGTGAAGCTTTAGACGACAAGTGTCTTACAAATGAACTACATTACCCATACCCCTCTGCTGCCATGGCCTCCAATGGGCAGTGAACACTCAAACACCCCTCCATTGGTGAGAAATCACCTGTTTGAGCTAATGGCACATGTGATGGTGTAAGCTGACTGTCAACCAGCAGTGAGTTCTTTTTAAATACATCTCAAACCTTCTTCAGACGTGTCATGCTCTGCTACATGATGCGCTATGTCTTAATTAAGGATGGTGAATCAGGAAGCACTCACATATACCATAACATTTCCATATTTGCATTCCATGTGCCATCCGGTCATGTTTACGATGTGGCCCAAATGCTGAACTTCAAATCAAATCTTCTGTATCTCACGCTTCTATATAACCCCCCCCCCCTAAATACATTTGATTTGGATTTCACATTTGGTAATCATGGTTGCTTTGTAAACTGTTCGTTGTACAATGCTTTTTCACATTGCCCGCATGGTGTAGTGGTAACCATGTCTTCATCGGTGTGGCAGATTTTCTATTGAGGTTTCAAGTGTAAAGTGGTATTTATTGTTTGGACATATGGAAGCTCTCCCCCCTCCCTCTGATTGGTCTCCCTCTCCCTCTGATTGGTCTCCCTCTCCCTCTGATTGGTCTCCCCCTCCCTCTGATTGGTCTGTCCCTCCGTGTGCCTGGGCCCACAGCTGGAGGAGGGGACTCCCACCAGCGAGGGGAGGATCGGCTTGCTAGGAGACTGGCGAGAGGTGCCCCATGAGCTTGGGAGTGCAGTGTTGTTTTAACCACTGTCTAACTCTACCTCTCTCTACCTCTCTCTACCTCTCTCTACCTCTCTCTCTACCTCTCTCTACCTCTCTCTCTACCTCTCTCTACCTCTCTCTACCTCTCTCTCTACCTCTCTCTACCTCTCTCTCTACCTCTCTCTACCTCTCTCTCTACCTCTCTCTACCTCTCTCTACCTCTCTCTACCTCTCTCTACCTCTCTCTACCTCTCTCTCTACCTCTCTCTACCTCTCTCTACCTCTCTCTACCTCTCTCTACCTCTCTCTCTACCTCTCTCTACCTCTCTCTCTACCTCTCTCTACCTCTCTCTACCTCTCTCTCTACCTCTCTCTACCTCTCTCTCTACCTCTCTCTACCTCTCTCTACCTCTCTCTCTACCTCTCTCTACCTCTCTCTACCTCTCTCTCTACCTCTCTCTCTACCTCTCTCTACCTCTCTCTACCTCTCTCTCTACCTCTCTCTACCTCTCTCTACCTCTCTCTACCTCTCTCTCTACCTCTCTCTACCTCTCTCTACCTCTCCCTACCTCTCTCTACCTCTCTCTATCCCTCTTTTCCTCTCTCTACCTCTCTCTACCTCTCTCTACCTCTCTCTCTACCTCTCTCTACCTCTCTCTCTACCTCTCTCTACCTCTCTCTCTACCCCTCTCTGCCTCTCTCTACCTCTCTCTACCTCTCTCTCTACCACTCTCTCTACCTTTCTCTCTACCTCTCTCTACCTCTCTCTACGCCTCTCTCTACCTCTCTCTACGTCTCTCTCTACCACTCTACCTCTCTCTACGCCTCTCTCTACCTCTCTCTCTACCTTTCTCTCTACCTCTCTCTACCTCTCTCTACCTCTCTCTCTACCTCTCTCTCTCGTGTTCAGCCTGTGTCTCTGTAGCTTGAGAGAGACTGGCAAGAGGTGCCCTCCTGTTTGGGATTGCAGTGTTTTAATGGCTGTCCTTTTCGCTTTCTGTTCTCTTCTCTCTGTTCTCCCTCTCTATCTCTCTCTCTTCTTTCTGCCGTCAGATTCTTTATCTCTCTGTGCCTCGAGAGACTTGGGAGAAGTGCCCCCAGTTTAGGATGAGTGTTTTGATGGTTATTGCTTCCCTTGCCTCTCTGTGGACCACAAGCAGACAGGGCATGTAGCTTTATGAAGGGAAGGCTGTTTCGAGCTGTTTCCTAGTGCTCATAATCCTGAGCATCAACACAACTCTGCTCCACTGAGAATGATAGCTGCTGCATTGTGTAAATTATAAGATGAATGTGCTTGTGTAGGGTTTGGGACTGTCAATAGATGTAAATGCACTCCACTGAAACATCTTGGAAGACAGACACAGTGTAAACCGCTGATGTAGAAATCTGCCTTTACCTTACGACTCTTCATGTTCCTCATGTCTCCATGTTTCACCATTGAATTTATTCTGTATTTAAATAATTCCATCTAGGTGGCACTGCCTTGGCCAGGTTACAAAATGAACATACTTTAATGATACTTACCAAATCCCAATGTGAGAGATAGTTGACTATAATTATTAGTCTTATGAGAATATGACAATAATGAGAAGCTTTAGTCAATATGCTAATCGTATTATTTTACAGTAATCCTTAATTGCGTTATTTATAATATTAAGGTAACTCATTTATGTTAATGATCTTTGGTTCAAAAACATAATTAGTTTGATTATAAACAGTTCCTTTCTGTCTGATATTTCTAAGTGACACTAATATTACACTGTTTTGCTTCATACAGAGTTGTAACCAGTGCGACTACTCTCCCTGTCTGTGATCTTCTCTCTCTCCTTCTCAACTTCTTTGATAATTTTCTTCCGTTTCTCATCTCACCTCCATCCCAATATTTTCTTTCCTCGTCTGCCAGGTTCTTACGCTGCTTGAAAGAGTCACAACTCTAACCAGTGTGAGTTAGTTAGACTGTCTTTTTGGAGCTCCACCCATAGCGCCAAAACCTTTGAACCTACGTGCTTTTTGACCCCCCTCACCCCAAGCTATCTTAGTTGCTATTCGTGCTTAGCTCCCCCAACACAGTACACTTCTACTGTGTCTCTGCCATTAAAGAACTGAATCCTTCAGTAGTGTTGAATCTCCTCCCACACCATTAGCCTCAGGTCTCATGTTAGTGTTTTTGTATTGTTGTGGATGGACACAGACATGCATTACTGCAGTGGTACTGTAAACTGCTGCTGATTGAATATCTCTTTCCATTTCTTAATTAGTTATATCTTTCGGTGTGGGAGGAATTGACAACTCCTCAAGGACATCACTTCCCTTAATGGAACTGCTCCCAGTACAATACGTTAAGAACTGGCCATGAAGGCATCGCCTTGTGCTGCCACCTAGTGGTGGTGAACCGATTCTAGACTGCTTTATGTTGGAACTAAATTGTGGATTCACAAGCACACGCAGATTGTGGGTGGCATTGTGGCGTGACTCGTGCGCTAAGGAGAAGCTTTCATGGCCATGCTTCACCCTCTGTTCAGGTGTGCTTTCAGCCTGTGTGTCAGTCCTAGCTGTGCCCGCTGACAGGCCGTCCTCTGACCCTCTGCCAGGTGCCCGAGTGGACCAAGTGCAGCAGCCGAGAGAAGAGGAAAGAGAAGAAGGTGGAGAAGCCCTTCTACTCTGACTCAGAAGCAGAGTCAGGGGCCACAGAGTCAGCTGACTCCGGTAAAACACAACTCACTTCACCAGACAATGTCACCTTAGACGGTTACAAACTTTCACACATGGAGCCAACACAATTACAGAAGCTGTGTGCTTGTACGTCTGTGAATGTGGATTAAAAAGTAAAAATGTGCATTTGGTGTTAAAAGCTGTGGTCTTAAGGTGGTGTAGACAACAGGCACTGTATGTGTGCTGGTATACATGATGCCTGAGACATTGCCCCCCCCCCCTGCCAGACTCTGTCACGGCCAGCAGCTCTGCCAGCCCCAGCGGCAGTGAGGAGAGCGCGTCTGGGTCAGAGAGCGATGACAGCGAAGACGAGTCAGAGTCCGAAGAGGAGGAAGATGAGGAGGAGGAGAGGAAGAAGAAAAAAAAGGAGGTTAAGAAACCAGTGCAAGAGAGCGAAAGGTAGAATACATAATGAGTAATGCATACATGAGTTCAACTGGTTTCATTAAAGTAGTAAGTTAGTGCTGCTGTGGAATTTGTAGTGGTTTTTACTAGTTTCGTTCAGGGTCCGTTTTTGTTGCGATGTTGAGGACAAACACCTGATCTGGTTGTGTGAAATGAACCTTTTGTTAACGAGCGAGCGTCTGTTCTCAGTGAGCAAAGCAGTGGAGAGGAGAAGGGGAAACCAGAGAGGAAGATTCAGCCACGGAAGATAGAATCCGAGTCTGAGTCAGAGGAAGAAGAGGACAGCGAATCAGAGAGCAGCAAATCAGAAGAGTCAGAAGAAGAGTCGGAGTCTGAGACTGACAAGAAGAAGAAGAAGAAGAAGGTTCGAGCTCTCTGATGCAACATAACCCTAACCCTCTCACATCGTCTCACAGCAACATAACCCTAACCCTCTCACATGCTCTCACACACCACCATACTATTAACATTTAACACATTCATACATGCGTACACATTTTTCATTTGTTATTAGTATATCTTGATTCCTTTCCAGATTCTATCTAAACCTCCTTCTAAACCACCCAAAAAAGAGAGCAAGAAGGAGAAGAAAGAGATGTCCCTGCTGGATCTTGATGACTGTAAGCCAACTGTGAAAACTGAAATAAAGAGCATGTCCTTGTTAAATTTGATTTAATCCTAAATAAAGTTGAATTACAATTCAGTTGGATGGAGCTAACAGTAATCCCTTCTCTCCTTAGTCGAGCCCAGCCCATCTCCTCAAGTCACGCCTGTGAACAACTTCCTGTCCAGCAGTCTGGTGACGGACCTGGAGGGCTTGTCGCTGTCAGACAACGTTCTGTCCCCTGTAGGTACACCCTCCCTGCCCCCACTGTCAGACAGCGTCCTGTCCCCTGTAGGTACACCCTCCCTGCCCCCACTGTCAGACAGCGTCCTGTCCCCTGTAGGTACACCCTCCCTGCCCCCACTGTCAGACAGCGTCCTGTCCCCTGTAGGTACACCCTCCCTGCCCCCACTGTCAGACAGCGTCCTGTCCCCTGTAGGTACACCCTCCCTGCCCCCACTGTCAGACAGCGTCCTGTCCCCTGTAGGTACACCCTCCCTGCCCCCACTGTCAGACAGCGTCCTGTCCCCTGTAGGTACACCCTCCCTGCCCCCACTGTCAGACAACGTTCTGTCCCCTGTAGGTACACCCTCCCTGCACTGTCAGACAGCGTTCTGTCCCCTGTAGGTACACCCTCCCTGCATTGTCAGACAGCGTCCTGTCCCCTGTAGGTACACCCTCCCTGCACTGTCAGACAGCGTTCTGTCCCCTGTAGGTACACCCTCCCTGCACTGTCAGACAGCGTTCTGTCCTCTGTAGGTATACCCTCCCTGCCCCCACTGTCAGACAGCGTTCTGTCCCCTGTAGGTACACCCTGCCTGCACTGTCAGACAACGTTCAGTCCCCTGTAGGTACACCCTCCCTGCCCCCACTGTCAGACAGCGTCCTGTCCCCTGTAGGTACACCCTGCCTGCACTGTCAGACAGCGTTCTGTCCCCTGTAGGTACACCCTCCCTGCACTGTCAGACAGCGTCCTGTCCCCTGTAGGTACACCCTGCCTGCACTGTCAGACAGCGTCCTGTCCCCTGTAGGTACACCCTCCCTGCCCCCACTGTCAGACAGCGTCCTGTCGCCTGTAGGTACACCCTGCCTGCACTGTCAGACAGCATCCTGTTGCCTGTAGGTACACCCTCCCTGCCCCCACTGTCAGACAGCGTCCTGTCACCTGTAGGTACACCCTCCCTGCACTGTCAGACAGCGTCCTGTCGCCTGTAGGTACACCCTGCCTGCCCCCACTGTCAGACAGCGTCCTGTCCCCTGTAGGTACACCCTGCCTGCCCCCACTGTCAGACAGCGTCCTGTCCCCTGTAGGTACACCCTCCCTGCACTGTCAGACAGCGTCCTGTCCCCTGTAGGTACACCCTCCCTGCCCCCACTGTCAGACAGCGTTCTGTCCCCTGTAGGTACACCCTGCCTGCCCCCACTGTCAGACAGTGTCCTGTCCCCTGTAGGTACACCCTCCCTGCCCCCACTGTCAGACAGCGTTCTGTCCCCTGTAGGTACACCCTGCCTGCCCCCACTGTCAGACAGCGTCCTGTCCCCTGTAGGTACACCCTCCCTGCACTGTCAGACAGCGTCCTGTCCCCTGTAGGTACACCCTGCCTGCACTGTCAGACAGCGTCCTGTCCCCTGTAGGTACACCCTCCCTGCCTGCCCCCACTGTCAGACAGCATCCTGTCCCCTGTAGGTACACCCTCCCTGCACTGTCAGACAGCATCCTGTCCCCTGTAGGTACACCCTCCCTGCACTGTCAGACAGCATCCTGTCCCCTGTAGGTACACCCTCCCTGCACTGTCAGACAGCATCCTGTCCCCTGTAGGTACACCCTCCCTGCACTGTCAGACAGCATCCTGTCCCCTGTAGGTACACCCTCCTTGCACTGTCAGACAGCGTCCTGTCCCCTGTAGGTACACCCTCCCTGCACTGTCAGACAGCGTCCTGTCCCCTGTAGGTACACCCTGCCTGCATTGTCAGACAGCGTCCTGTCCCCTGTAGGTACACCCTCCCTGCACTGTCAGACAGCGTTCTGTCCCCTGTAGATACACCCTGCCTGCCCGCACTGTCAGGACAGACATGTTTACTGCATGTGCAGAATATTCACATACATGGTGTGTACAGAATGTTGTGTATTTTATACCTCGTGTCATCTCTTGGTTATGTACCAGCCACCTACAGTGCATCCCCCTAGATAGGTTTTCCTATAGGCTAAGTTTCAGCTAACCAGGCAAAGCATCTCAGGGTCTTGGTGTCTAGTGTGATAGTTTTATACCACCAGGTGGCGGTGTAGCATAACATTTGTAATAGATCAGGCAAAGTTTTCACATGTTCACCCCAAACTAAGTCATCTTTTAGTCCTAAAGAGCTTTGTGTATGTTGCTTTTCAGTCAAGCTGTTTATTTAGAAGTGGCCCTTGGATACTTTCTGTTTATCCAGACTGTTAACCCTCGAAGCTCTGCAGGACTGATTCAACTGCTTCTGTGAATTTGACTTTCATCATCTAATCCCCTCAGTTATGTCCAGAGGAGAGACACACACCACAGAGAGGGCAGCCAGGGAACACCAGATTATCTCAACTAGTCCTGGGGGTCATCAGCTTGAGTTTGAGAACGAGCAAACTGATGATGTCAAATCTCGACCAGCAAAACTTAAGATTCTTTCCTCTTCTGACTCTCACAGACCATCACCCCCTCTGGAGGCCTGAGGAGCTACGAGCTGCTTCACCGCATAACTGGGGAGGGCCTGGCAGTGGACTACTGCTTCAGCCGTCAGCCTTTCAGCCCCGACCCTCACATGGTGGCCGTGCACATCCAGTTCACCAACAGCGCCAACACCGAGGCCAAGAACCTGCATGTGGAAGACGCCAAGCTACAGTCTGGCATGAGAATCAAAGAGTTCACAGAAATCGGTTAGTCAAGTGTTATAAATAAATCAATGCAATACAAACTGTATTCTGTCCATGTGTGTACAAAATTGAATATCAAGCGTTCATTTCTACAATTGGGATTTCACTTCCTGTTTTAATTGCCTGTTGAAATACATGTTCAAGTCATCTTATTTTGAAGGTCACAGCTAGCTAGACTATACTCTTATTTAATTTTGATTTTGTAAACTTTTTTCAGAGGTGCTACCAGCTGGTGAGACTGTTACAGTGGTGATGGGAATCGATTTCTGCGATTCGACGCAAGCTGCAAACTTCCAGCTGTGGTGAGACAACAGGCTCCCCGGACGTCTGTCATGCTCCAGGAACACCGCAGCACGCTCTCTGTCAGGCTACAGGAACACTGCAGGTCAGGGCACCAGAAGAGCGCTGACCATTTCTCTCCTCTTGTGTGCTTTCAGCACTCACACCAAGAAGTTCTTTGTGTCGATCCAGCCCCCAGTGGGAGAGCTGATGATGCCTGTCTTCATGACGGAGAATGAATTTAAGAAGGAACAAGGTGAGGACAGGAACCAGAATGGCAACAAAATACAAAACACAACATGATTTATGTCACAGTTGTTTTTATATTGTTGTTATTTTCCAGTTAAACTAACACCACATTTTGTGTCGATTCCGTAAACGGTCAAATACATGATCACTGTTTATATTATTTTATGAACCATATTTGGAACATTCTTCTTTTGAATGATTTACAGAATACATCCGTCCCCAAACTTCACACACACACACTGGTGTAGTCAGTAGGCATAATATCCCAACATTGTCACCTAATCATCCATGAAACCTTGGTCCATATCAACATCGTCTGGATGTCATTACTAACCTTTGCCAAGGTTTTGAAATCAAGTCAACCATGGTTTTTTTGTGTTTAAATATGTGTCATATGCTCCGTTCCTCTCTCTTGATACTGGTCCAATAGAGAGGTGTCGAGGTAAGTTTCCTTTGATAGACTTGTTCTCGTTGGCTGTCTGTGTGCCACCTGCCTCAGTCACCCTCACACAAGACTCCGCCCCCTCCCCCCGCCTTAACCTCCCCTCATTGCTTCAAGCTGATCCTCCCCTTTAATGCCTGACAATGATTCTGCACTTTCAGTTCACTGATCAAGCAAATCAACCTGCCCAGACCTAACCCGCATCTCAGAAGGCTTTCACACTGAGCCCCAACCAGGAATGACTAGGAATGCTCGTTCACTGGGTGTCTGCTACTGTTCATCCTCAACCCCCCAGCACCACACATTCTGCAGAATGAGACTCAGCACTGTTTATCTGAACTCATGAATGCATAACACTGTTGTGTCTAGAGAATAACTAGTATAGGTCATTAGAGTTTAACATGCTGGTCCATCAAGTGGAGCTTTTCTGATTGGTGTGAGGAGGGGGGGGCATCTTTCAAGTTTCATGCATCAGATTTTGAAATCAAGTAGAGGATATTTGTCAAATTTGTCTGCCACTATATACATATCAACTGAGAAATTGGATGTGAGGACAAGTATTGGAATGTGTCTGAATGTGTCTGAGGCAGGAGAATAGTTTGGACCGTTCGATTTATTAGTCTAGTTTTGTAACATTTACACGTTCCCTCAACATTAGAGTCAATAGCCTTTAATACATTGCAGATTTCTTATGTATCACTTCATTAAGTTAAATGTTTCATGTGGAATATCAAAATGAAGGTCATTGTTTCTTTCCAAAATCCAGGAAATTGGAAATGTACACACATTCACAGTCTTCATAACCCTGCTACCTCTTACATTAATCAAGTATCTTTAGCAAAACCTGGACCTTGCTGTGTACTGAACAGCGATGTCAGTGAATCTCCCCAGACTGACAGCTGCTGTTGTGCCCCGCTGTAGGTCAGCTGATGGGCATGAACGAGATCTCAGAGAAGTTGACTCTGGGGGAGAGGTGTCAGGGTGAACACACCATCGTCCAGAGGGTGACCACGGCCGCCAGCCTCGGCCGCGTGCCCTGTGGGTCCGACAGGGAGTGCAGGTGAGAGAGCACCACGACTGGGCTTGGCTCCCAGCGCTACATGCTCAGGGGCAGGGTGCATGTTTCATTCAGGCAGGGACACCTGCTTCCTCTGGACCTAAATGGTCTCATCCTGTCAGGAACTACCAACCTAGAAAACTAGGTTTAACATATTAAGAAGGAGACATTTCTGTTGACATATTGAATCTAATCTGAAACCTGCAAAAAGGATATAGATTGACAGTATTGCTAACTGCATGCCAGTGCATGAACAAGGTATTTTCCAGTATAGCGAGTCCACATGTAACAGCAGTGAAGCCATGTTAGTCTACTGTACGTCAAAACACCATGTTGGTGGTTAGTGTTGGGGTGCAAATTAGGGTTGTGGTAGTCACAAGTGAGGCTTTTCACAAAGCATTATTTACACAATTTAAAAAAATGTTTTTTACATTTGTTAAATGCTCAATTACAAAACAAAATACTTCATGGCATGCTTTTTGAGGAGAGTGTAGTGAATGTTGTGATTTTATTGTGCTAAAACCTTGTCGATTAACATTTGTTTGTTGGCCTGCTTTATTCTTTATTTCTGTCTTTCTGATTTCACTCTTTTACACTATGACCTTTGAACTCAGACCTCCTGTCCCTCCTCCCCCTATGCCGACTCACAGGTTTGCAGCCAAGACCGTGACCAGTGGCAGCTTGGTGCTGGTCACTGTGGTGGCCAGACAGGAAGGTGCTGCCCAGCTGACAGTTAACTGTGAGAAAATGGTGATCGGTACGATGCTGGTCAAGGACATCCTTCAGGCTCTAACCCAGTGATGACCCCCTGGTGACCCAGTGATGACTCGCTGGTGACCCAGTGATGACTCCCTGGTGACCCAGTGATGAACCCCTGCTGACCAAGTGATGACCCCCTGCTGACCCAGTGATGACTCCCTGGTGACCCAGTGATGACTCCCTGGTGACCCAGTGATGACCCCCTGCTGACCCAGTGATGACTCCCTGGTGACCCAGTGATGACCCCCTGGTGATCCAGTGATGACCCCCTGCTGACCCAGTGATGACTCCCTGGTGACCCAGTGATGACCCCCTGGTGATCCAGTAATGACCCCCTGCTGACCCAGTGATGACCCCCTGCTGACCCAGTGATGACTCGCTGGTGACCCGGTGATGACTCCCTGGTGACCCGGTGATGACTCCCTGGTGACCCAGCGATGACCCCCTGGTGACCCAGTGATGACGCGCTGGTGACCCGGTGATGACTCCCTGGTGACCCAGTGATGACCCCCTGGTGATCCAGTGATGACCCCCTGGTGACCCAGTAATGACCCCCTGGTGTTGGATTGTGACCCCCACTTCTTTATAGCTCTTGTATCGTCTCAGCTCTCACATACACAGCCATGCCCCCACCTGAGCTTAAGAGTCCTAGACTTGGATACATATTTTTGCATTTGGGTACCAGAACAAATTACAACTTTACATAGTCCTCATGAAATCCAGAATGTTATTGCAGTGTACAATTTGCAATGACAATCAGGCATAGAAATTCAGTTTGTCCTTTAGCCTGAGTTCTCAGTATATCATGTTATAGCCCTGTTTCAGAACGGCTGATGATGTACAATATAGCTGCAAGAGAGTTGCACATACTGTATGTGTTTAACCTCACGTTAGACAGTTGACCATGTTTCAAGTGAGCGAGAATGTAGCATGCAGAAAAATACCAACTCACAAGGCCTTGTCAGACAGGAACGTACTGCGATATGATCAATATTGTGACAGGATATAGAATCTAGGAAAAGATGGTAATTCGTTATTTTGATATTTCCTTCAAGCCTTTGTCAGCTGGTTTTTCAATACAGCCCTCATTTCAATACTGGTAATATGATTGTTAAGGCTGAATCGTTATATTTGTGAGAGTAATATATTCCACTCTACATTACTAGTCATTTAGCAGCTTGGATACCTTTCAAACTGTCATACATGGACACATTATTTAATTAGAAGACTAGCAGACTAAAAAGTATGGAAATGATATATATACAGCATACTGTATGTCCTTTCATAGTGTGTGTAGGGGCAGATGCTCCACTCCAAAGTGTGAGGTGAAATATTGTTCCGAGAGGCTGTGACATATGGCAATGTTAAATAAAGACCCCAGGTAATCATGTTATGTTCACTCATGCCCTTGTTCTGCCTTTCCAATGACTTTTTTGTTTACTTAGGTGCGATATTATTGCGAAAATCACAGCCCCTTGCATTGTTTCATATGTGCATCTATTTATTTACTTATTTATATAGAAATTATAATGCTTCATTGTTTTTCATTATCGCCAGTAAAACATTCCTAGTTGCAAACATCAGTCACTGTTACTGCAGTCATTGTACAATTAATGAATGTAATCTTAGTGTCACTTAAATCCACTTGGCAAGAGGGTGCTGTTTAAATGACACAGTTTAATTGCATTAATTGTCCATAACCACCAAATACAGTGTTTAACTCAAAAGATAAAAGCTTTTCCTGTCAAAGTGATATCTAGCAAGAAAGGGTGACCTGAGTTACCTTTAAATTGTTATTATTTAAATGTCTTTCTGATATCAAGACAATGCGTTATCCATGTGTGGTTGTGCAATAATGTGGTGTTTAAGCGTTGCAGCTTTATTTATTTATTCTAAAGAAAATATAAATAAAATGATACACAAAAAGGATAAATGTGTAGTCTTTTGCCCAGTGCATGTAATCTACAATCTGACACTCCTAATACTCTGTGTTGTGTACATTGGCAAATGAGGTCCTGCTTGAGTACTCCATAGAGTTTCTAAACGGTTGGATCATTACAATTTTTTTTTTTTCGTAACTCACCACCAAAAAAAATTAACACACACGGCTAAACTCGCACATCTTTGGTAAAGTTATTTCTGTATTTATTTGGTGGTATGTCTTTTTGCCCATAATAGTTTATAACTTTTGGAGATTCTCGTGATCTGTGTGTCTGTTTTCGGGGTACCCTTACATTTCACAGGGAAGGGTTGTGGATTGGCTGTGTCCATTCAGGTATGACTTGGAGCGTTAGAGAAAGTGCCAAAATCCAGATTAATGAACCCGCAAGTTTTCTCTGAAAACAGACTGAAATTGGTGTGTGTAACTCTTTAAAATAACCGTATTCTTCGGTCATCCTCTTCGGGGGTTTTGATTGGTCAACTGGGTAATTTTCCATAGATTAACTCGCTTTAAAATTAATTGTATTTATGCAGTCATCAATAGATTGTCTTATTTTTACCTATAAATGTTTTAAATAAAATAAATATTGTTCCGCAAAATTAGGTACTCAATAATACATTTTTCATTCGAATGACCTCAGGTCTAGACCCTTCCCACGAACAGAGAGCGTGATTGCACTCCGCGTGCCGTCTACTGTAGGCCCTACATCAGAGTAGTGAGCCACACAGTGAGTTATTTTATATTCAATATACTAAGCCATAGTGTCAAGACAGTCACACCACTATAGAGGTCCTGCTACAGCCTTAAAAAGCAACAGAATTAAACATTTAACTTGGCTTATTATGACAATGACGAATGCCTAATTTGTGTACTTTACACTAATAAGAGTTAGCCCCGAGAATATGAAAATGGCGTTCACTCTGGTAAGTATTTAATAGTTTTTCCTTCGTAAAAATTTTGCTAACTTACACTTTTCTTCGAAGACTGAAAAAAACAGTCCCCCTTTATATAAATATTGTTTAGCATCTTTAGCTTTCCGGCACAATGCCTTAACTTTTACTTGACATTGAATTCGAGCCGCCGTACATTTACATCAAACTGACAAGTTCCTTATTTTGGTGCTATAATTTTCTTTGTTATGACGAATTACCATACAAAAAAATTATGCTTAGTTAATGTGTTTCAACTTGTCAATACCAACTTGTCACCTTGTTGCCATGCTGTAGAAAGATGAAAGGCACGGTAACCATTGGGATAGTGGTTCCCTAACCCCGTCAACAAGTAGCAATGCAGATATCTTTAGAGGGATGAACACTATGTTGGGAAACTCGCTGGTGCCCAGAGGAGTCTGCACCAGCCCTTTCAATGAGAGGAGCACAGACCATCCACTTTCAGGTAACTTCAGCACCTTTGATGGTATGATGGTGTAATATTCATTTCTTTTCCATCCAATTCACTTTTATGCTGCCCTACTTTCCCTCTTTCTCCTCACAGAACTGGGAGACATTGGTACCTCTGTGATGGACAACTGTCTCCCTTCCACTCGATCCAGGTCCTATCAGGACCCCTCTCTCGCCCTGCAGAGTGGCCTGTTCACCGCAGCGTGGCTGGGCATGGGACTGGAGTCTCTTAGCCTGGCTGACTGGGGAAGCAGCCGGGACCCTCCCTCACGCACCAGCCCACCTTCCAGTCAGTATCTTCCACACTCGTACACTCATACTAATAGTGTGCTGCTGTAATTTTGCTAGATAGTGGTCGGAGAGATACAAGAACATTTTTGTGAGGCTTGGAACACACTTGACATAATATGTAGATGAGTGAAAAACAAATTGGATGTTATCATGTCTAACACTTGTCTAATTCTGTGTTGAATCAAAGTCACCAAGCTGGGGCCCCATCCTGGTTTGAACAGCCTTGGGCCCGGGGGGAGGGCTGTCGTGCTGGGTGGGTCAAACAGCCACACGGAGAGCTGCACCCTGGACACCTGCTTTAACAGTCCCCCTGACTCTGAGACCAGTGGCTTCAGCTCTGGATCAGAGCGTCTCTGTGACCTGCTGGTGAGCAGCTAAGCCATTAACATGTTCATGGAGCCATGGATCTGATTTGCTGGTTATTAGTCTGTTTGAAAAATGATCAAAGATGCCAAACAATGTTATGCTACAAGTTAAAATCTAGTTTCTGAAATCAGAGCTCCGTGTGTGTGTTTCAGTCCACACTGCAGATCTCCCATTCAGTGCCCCTACTAAAGTGTGGAGGACAGAGAGACCTGTCTTCCTCCTTTCAACTGGAGCAGGACTCCTTGTTGCACCCACTGTCCCCTCTCCCCCCTGAGCTGGACCAGCATCTCTTCAGCGTGGGCCCCCCGGCCAGGCGGTGGCCCCGGGCCGTGGGGTGGCCCAGCAGGGACCAGGGGCCAGGTGGGTCCGCTCAGCGCCCCCTCAGCATAGAGGCAGAAGCTCATCTCCACAGACAGTGTGCAGGTACCACAGCACATAGAACAGGTGTCAGTGGTGTTTGTTCACACAATTTCTGTCCATTTCAGATTGTGCTCTGTCAGGTGCACCAGTGTATTGTGTAGTGCTGTGTAACTGAAACACAGGATTCTCTCAGTGATTTTTCATGTCTCTGTTCGGTTGTCTGCTTAACCCTCCTGTAGCCCTGAGCGATGCCACCCTGACATGGAGGGGCCAACTGCCCCCCAAAAACTACAGAAACGCAAAGTACTCCTGTAAAGTCTTCCTGGGTGGCCTGCCTTGGGACACCACTGAAGGTGAGGAGGGCAAATGGTTCTTTATCACTCCCATGTGTGTAAAGGGCCACTGGGTTCCCTAACTATTCTTTATGCAGTCATCGATAGATTATTTTATTTTTACCTATAAATGTAAAAAAATATAATTAAAAATGTTCCCCAAAATTAGGTATTCTATAATACATTTCTAATTTCAGTTCATGTGCCAGCTGTTAATGGAAATCTATTAGTGTGTTATGATCATGTACAGTATGTGGACAGATCATTGAATGGTAAGTGTTTCAATAGCCTTTGAGGTTATGAGTGCAGGTGTATTGAATGGAATGTCCTTTCTCCACAGCGAGACTGAACAGCACGTTCAGTGTGTTTGGCCACCTGAGTGTAGAGTGGCCTGGCAAGGACCTCGTAAACCCCCACTGCCCACCCAAAGGTACTGGGTCCACAGGTGCAGCGCGCTGCAGGATGGAGTCAGTTCTCTGAGAGCACTGTGTCAGAGCTGGCACTGGTGATGATGTCGAGTATAGACAGTGCTGTCCCATTTTATACCACCTACCTGGGTTCTCTGGCAGATCAATCTCCTGGTTTTGGGTCTATGTTTGGGTGTGGCTCAGTGTGGAGGTTTGTTTGGATGTGGGTCAGTGTGGAGGTCTGTTTGGGTGTGGGTCAGTGTGGAGGTTGATCTGTTCTGTACTCCTGCAGGCTATGTGTACCTGATGTTTGAGGACGAGAGGTCTGTTGCGGCTCTGCTGAAGGCTTGCTCTCAGAGCCTGCTCCACCCGGAAGACTCACAGGAGTACTACTTTGAGATGGCCAGCCGCAAAATGCGCATCAAAAAGGTTTCTGACTAGAAATTATTTTTACCATTTTATTGAGTTTCATCGAAATGCACTCCTAGTCTTGTGTAAAGTAAGGAGTACTCTTTCAGTCAAATGAAATATTGAAGGCACAAATATATATTTTCCTAATGCTTCCTCATGCTAAAGAATTAGCACTTGAAAGAAATGCATCATACACATATTGATTGTGGACTATGTCTCTAACATTTTCCTTCCTGCTCCACAAAGCAGCATATTACTGATCTTCCATAGGCCTGATCCTAGCGTGACCTGGGTGTGACCTTGTGTCTGCAGGTGCAGGTGATACCCTGGGTGCTGGCAGACAGTAACTATTCTGTGTGCCCACCTCAGCGTCTGGTTCCCAGCAGGACAGTGTTCGTGGGTGGGCTGCATGGCATGCTGAACGCACAGGCCCTGGCTCTCATCATGAACGACCTGTTTGGAGGGGTCATTTATGTCGGCATCGACACTGACAGACACAAGTACCCCATAGGTAGGAGTGCAGCTCTGAGGTTGTGGATTGGCACCACATTACACATTTCTCATCCCAGTTTGCTGACAGGGTCAGGTCGCGTGAGCTTCGGTACCCAGAGCAGCTATCTGAAGTCTCTACATGCTGCATTTGTGGAGATCAAAACACCAAAGTTCACCAAGAAGGTACAGACACACACTTTAAAATACCAGTACACCATCCCATTCAGAAATGAGCAAGTCATTGTAGAGCTCGTAACATGGCAAATAACCACCAATGAGCTGCACCAATACCAATATCTGGCAGAAGTGGCAGAATAATCAGAGACAGCTTTGGCATCAGCAGCTTCCTGTATTGTCACTTCTGGGAGTGGCTCAGACACAGATGTAACCCCTCTGGTGTTGACAGGTCCAGATCGATCCCTACGTGGAAGACTCGGTGTGCCAGAGGTGCAGCCGCCAGCCTGGGTCCTTCTTCTGCAGAGACATGGTAGGAGCCCCAGCCACTGAGCCTGACCAAGCACTCCAGCTCTCTATACACATCTCTTCCCTCTGTGGTTGGTGTGTGCTAACTTGACATGTCAATTTTATTAGAGGCATGAACAAATCTTTGTTTAGCTCTTCAGATATTTGGATTGCTTAAGGAATTCATTGAGGTTTAGTGTTTTCCTGTTTAAGAGGAAGGATATTGTGGGCAGGCCGAACTGAGGCGATGGTGCAGTTGGTGGTGTAATAGAGCAGTAGTGCAGTATGGGCTTTCACTGTAGAGAGTGACAGTGATGGGGAAGTGGAGGTGCCCACCCAGGATAACTAGCAACATGTCTCTTCTCTGGTTGTGCTGGACCGGCCAGGCCTGCTTCAAGTACTACTGCCGCACCTGCTGGCACTGGCAACACTCCATGGATGTGCTGTGCTGCCACAGGCCCATCATGAAGAACCAGAAAAGGGGGAACTTTAGCTGAGCCCCTGTGTAGCCACTCTCAGTGTACACAGAGGAGTGGGCTGGGGCCAAACAACGAGAGAGATTTTTCACTTTGACCACATTGACACACACACTTATGGCTGCTGTGGAGAGGTTGTGGTAATCAGGGACTCCTTTTTTCTCCTCAAGATGTTCCACACCATGTGTTCAGAGCAGGGTGTGAAGGGGCAATATTACATGGCTTCTTCTCTTTATTAAATCTTTTTAATTTGACATCTTTTTGCTGCCAGAGAATTCCTTTTTTGATAAGTCTTTTTACTGGCACACTTTGTAAGGTAATGCATCTCTTTAGGATGTAAACGATAAACTTGTGAGGATGTGCAGGTTCTGTAGCATACCTCAACATTTTACTACAGGGTCTTACCCATTTTTACAGTTTTAAGTCAAAACATGATAATTTAACAAAACACTTGGGTCAGTATTTTATTTGAGTTTGATTGTCTACCTCATGTCTGTCTGTTGCAGATGTGAATGTTCTGCGCACATAAAACACATTAAAGACGTTTAAGCATAAAGTGGCTAACTGCGTTTATTGTAAGAACCTTAACTATTGTCCAGTGTATACAAAAACACAACATTTTAGAAAACAATCTTATGTTATACAAAATGTTGGACCACACTAAATGAACTCTCTTGTGTACACTGTACATAAGTACAGTTGCATATGGACAAAGTGACTTAAGTCACAGCACTTGATGCAATTATGGCATTGAAAGATCCTGATGTGAACACAGTGTGTTGTCTGTGTGGAGGGATTGAGTCAGAAGACATCTGCCTGATGCCTGCTGGACTGACTGCCTTCTTCACACTGGGACAGACAAGACATTCACGAGCATTTTACAAACTTTTCAACTCACAAGTTGTTGGCATGTTAAGAATTGATTGAAAAGTTATTGTGAATTAATAGTGTAGTCTTGACATAACATGTAAAGAAAAATCTAACGCAAGTTCTGTATCCTCTTTGGTCAGAAAGTACACATAGTATATACAGCTGTGCATGAGGTGGTCATAATTTAATATGTCTGATGTATAAATATTTCAGCAAGAAATTATTTAAGGTCTGGAATTTACATTTTCTAAATGTCTCTTTTCACAGAGTTCCAGTGGTGTGATTTGGCTACATACTGTGTATCATGATATCATGACTTAATTTGGTATCTTTAGACCAGGGCTGAGCAGCCCTGTTCCTGGAGAACCACAGTACATCCTTAACATGTTCTTTAGAAACCACCTGATTCTAATCCTTACCCTGTTGATTGATTAAATCAGGTCAATTACAACTGAGGCCGGAGAAAAAACCCCCACATGAAAATCCCACCAGATGACCAGAGTATGACTCCTGTAAACCTTTATGAAGCCTTTAGTATCACATCTCAAGAATTCCCTCGTACATACACACTACTTTTCCTTAGAAATTCCAGAAATGTAGTTTTGCATACAGCCTTGTGGTGTCATCTCCTGGTCAGTTCATGTCCCCACCACCCTATGTGAGCTCTGCTTGCCTGGTCCTGGTCAGTTTATGTCCCCACCACCCTATGTGAGCTCTGCTTGCCTGGTCCTGGGAAGGCGGAGAGCGGCGATCCCTCCAACCAGCAGCAGGGCCGACACCACCAACACAGGAACTGCACAGTTGGTGTCCACCAGCTGGCCAAAGACTACATTACCCATGATGGCTGCAACTCTGCCTACTCCGGTGAAGAAGCCAAGAGCAGAAGACCTGCCAAGAAAAAAATGGCTCCTGCCTCAAGATCAGACTTGACTTAATAGACAGACGGTAAAAAAACATCCTTATTAGTGGCTGATGGTTAGAAGTTGGTACCTTATGTGCGTGGGGTACAGCTCAGTGCCCACCACATCCAGGGCATTCCAGGCTACCACAGACACTCCACTGAACAGGAAGGACATGATCAGACTCTGGGTTTTGGTCTTCACTTCATAAATGGCAAACACACTCAGACTGGAGAGCAGGAGACTGCAGGCTAGAACACACACACACACGTTCAAATTTCAACTACATTTCTACTTGCTTATATTCAACTGTGTAAAACAAACCTACAAAGTAAGGTCTTTCCTCCAATGGTGTCCATCATAAGAATGGTGAAAATGTTCCCTGGTAGGTTTGATGCTGCAGTGATAAATCCCTCCTTGTACACTGTAAGAAGTCACAAATACTTTGTCACCAATAACATCTAATGGATTTAAAGTTTGTGGATCATCTTACATTTGTCCACTACCATCACTCTTAGCTTACAGGATATTTGAATTACAAAAATACTGCATTGGTCATTATTTTTATATTTTTTCCTCAACTAAAGTAATAGTATGTTTAATTCACCCCCTGTTGATACAAATCTACGTATTATGTTAAGAGCAAAAAGATGGGCTAGATATGCAAGGCAACAACAAGACCAAAACTGAGACAGGGTTTGGGTTAGCTGCCTTTTGTTTTGACTTGTTCTGTTGTTTGGGTTGGTCAACTGTTCTGACGGGTTGTGCTGTTTGGATGATCTACCTGCCGTTTGGACTGGGTAGCAGCTGTGGTTGTCCTGTGTCAGGGAGCGGGAGACATTGGCACAAGGAGAACCTCCATCCTCGATTCTTTTGAACAACTCTGGAAACCACATCCACAGACCATAATACCTACACAGAAGAGGACAGACCGTATTAATGCATGCTTGACATAACCCATTATGATGAGTGTTGTTCTTGTTGTCCTCAGCTACCCAAACCTTCCTCTCTTTCTGACTGACCGTCTGGGCAAACACAAGTTCAAGATAAGTAGAAGTATTATTCTTTTCATTCTTTGAAGTTGGTTTATCACAGGACAGAGGTGCTGGGGGTCCTTTTACATAAACGGTTTGACATGATATTACTGATACTCACCCAAATGAAATGCAGTAAAAGATGATGAGCAGGACTGTACTCCTCTCCCTGAGTGGGGCCTTAAACAGCTGCTGAACTGGACTCAGGCCCTGCAGCAGGCAACAACAACACTACCTGAAACCTAAACGCTACAAAATATCTAGTTTTTGTCTTACAACAGTGAATGTCGTCATTACTCCTTACTGTATGACCACTCAACCTTTATTATAAACCCAGAGGGTGTGTGCTGTGCACTCGTGTTCTGACCTTTTTGAGCAGGTTAGAAAGACAACCAGGTCCCTGAGTGTCCAGACTGTTCTTCCTCTGTGGAGGAGGGACTTGGAGCCCAGGTATCTGTGAATATAAGATTTGACAAGTAGAAATGTAAAATATTTTAAACCCAGACACTGAAGGAATGTAGTAACCAAGGATTTCTATACACTCACTGGGAAGGGTTTGGGACAATGTCGATTGTTCAGAACAAACATGAACCTAAAGACTCGTAGGGCCTCAGCTTCCTGGCCTGCCTAGGAAAGACAGACCAGATTAACACTTATCCAGGGTCAAAGCTTGACTTCCATCCAAACATAGTTACATGCAAACATCTAGACAGGTATGCTACACATTTGAGCTGTTTTCAAAAGTCACCTGTACCTTCCTATTTTAGAAGAAAGAGAACATTAAGTGTTATGCAATATCAGTACTGCTAGAAGAAGGTTTGTTACTGTGACAAAGAAAAAGAAACAGACAAAACAAGTCAGTTTGAAGAAAGCTGTGCTGCGGCAGTGCACCAGGGTCTACCTCCATGAGGAACTTGGGGCTCTCTGGCATGGCCAACCTGAAGATGAGAGCAGACGACAGGCTGGGAACAGAGCACAGTACCACGAAAAGTCTCCAGCTCTGAAAATCCAGCGAGCCCAAAGGAAAATGTGCCCAGCTCCATGGAATAACCAGCCAGGCCAGACCTTGAAGAATACACACACACGTTTGTAAGCTATATGTACACGTGTTTAAAACCCCAGCTGGGAAGGTCTCCACCACAAACCTGCTGCCAGGATGTTCCCTGCCATCCAGAAGGTGGCCAGTCCACTGATCATGGCCCCTCTCCTCAAGCGCGGCTGGAACTCAGAGAAGTAGGAGAATATGACAGGGATGGAACCTCCCACCCTGGAACAACAGGGAAACATCTGATCACAAACAGAGCTGGTATTCACACCAGCGATACATCAGCAACCTACTGGTCTCAAGGACTGCCTCTATGTTCTGGAGAGTAAAAGTATCCCTGGTATAGCTGACACTAATGATCGTAACCACCTACTGTAATGAAATATTTACCCCACACCACTGATGAACCGCAGAATGAGGAATAGCCAGAACCATGGGGCCAGACTTGCCAGTGCCCCAAAAACCCCATTCACAGTCAAAGAGATCACCAAGACACTCTGGCGCCCCCTCTGGTCAGCAAGGTAACCCCACACATACCCACCAACCATCATTCCTATGAAGGGGAGAAGCAGACATCAGTACTGACAATCTCAAAGCCTTTAATGTTCACATCTAAAGGGTACCACTGTTGTAAGGAGTTTTGAAAAGGATAAAACCTCCAACATCGTTCCTTATAGTGCTGATGAGCTATTCCACACTCACATGCAAGGTGGTCAGCTTTGCGCTTAGAGTTAAGGGTTAGTGCTTTGTGCAAGTGCAAATTGTAATGGAGTTAAATTACAAACCTGCATCTGTGGACAATTAATCTGAATGAATGACAAATAAATGTGTGTACCCCAAACACATGGACAAGGTGGTGCCGAGATCTGTACCTAAAAAGATACTGGAGGTCAACAGACCCATGTCTGCGGAGCTGAGCGACAGGTCACAACGAGCTGTTGGCAACAGGAAGGAGACACATAATATCTCAACCGCATCACTGGCGTTGGCCCAGCCACACACCACCAACAGGAGGCCATGAAACAAACCAAAACCTGACCGGGAAAAGGAGACAATTCCATTTAGGGAGGGTAAACAACGGTGAATATTTGATTTTAAAAACGAAAACATGTTTTGCTTTACCTGCTTCCTCGATGGCTTCCTCATATGAAAGTTTTCTGTGTGCACTCTCCACATTAGAAGCATCTTTTGCGCTACTTTCGAAAATAATTTCTCCTAACATAATTTAAAAAAAAACACAAAAAAACTTTCAGTCAACTAGTTTGTATCTTACCAACAAGAATTAAAGGATTAATGGTAAATGAATGAAATAGCAGAATATTGGGCATTTAATTCAATTAAGTATCTTTAGAGACAAATATAAACATCAGTTTCAAGTTTCAAGCAAACCACCCTAACAAGATAAGGTCACTTATAAACTAAGGCCCATCGTTGTTGGCCCTGGAGTGTTGCTCTAGCAATTAACAATTATTGATTTCAGCCCAGGTATGTGATGTTCAGAACTACTGGTAGCACTGTGTAGTTGTGTGACTGGCAGTATGTCCAGCCCTAATGATCAGATACGACTTTGGGGGATAGCTAGAGCTAGCTGGTATGCATGACTGCCTTTGTTAGCTAGCAAGTTCGCTACCTTCGTCGGAGTCGAGGCACGATGGATACAAGTCGCCGAAGAGTAGTGGCTCCCGTGCAGCTGCATCGCCAGACTCTCCATGAATGCGACGAGACATCAATACGTAACGCTAGCTAGCTTGATAGCTAGCAGTCTGATATGTCTGCCACACTATGCTATGTTGACTTAGTTGTGCATACCAGAACAACCTTAAGATCTTACGGGGAAGAATGCACATGTAAATAACAAACATTCAAAATCAAAAGTGAATAGCAGTAGCCTGAATAAATCATATAGTTAGATTATTACGTTCATTACATATCAAGCAAAACGTCCTCATTTGTACCACATGGTCAGGAGCTATGTTCAAGAGTGTTATATCGTTGTGATATGATGCGTAAGACTAGCTGCCGTCAAGCCAGCACTAGGAGAGCTTTAATATTATTATATGATTAGATAAACAAATACTGATCATCAGCTGGTTACCAAAAATAATTGATAATCATTAATTGTGAAATTGTTGTAATTATATTAGTAATATGAGTTTTTAACACATTAGTATTGACAATCATTAATTGTGAAATAGTTGAGTTTTTAACACAATAGTAGTATTCTCATAGATTGGAAATGTTAAAATTATTTGCGTGAATGTTGTCGTAGGACTAGTCAGAATGCGAAATATGCTAAAATATTTCGGTGCCATTGCTTGGAACGTTTGCAGTATGTTATTGTCGCGGTGTTGAAGATGAAAACTGGCCCCTCATAGCTAGCTAAAAATGCATTCTTCATCCCGACTCTGAATGCACCTCTAACCTGACTTCCTTATCCTGTGCTGAAACCTGGCATTTCGCTCCTTACAACCACAGTCGGTTTCAGCTAATAGCTAGGTTGCTAACCTATGTATGAAGATGGCGACTAGTTCAGAGCGTAGTCCTCCTCCCTTTCCAGAGTCCGAGGATCAAGAACTTGAGACTGAAGAAGTTGGTGCCCAAGACAGTGATGACGGAGAAGACATTTTTCTTGACTCGGTTAGTGTTAGCGAATCTAATGCTATGTTCAGCCAGCTAGCAAATTATTAAAACGATTAGTAATAAAGTAGTAGGCTACAGTCTGAGCAATCGAAGACTACAGGAAAAGTTAGCTAGCTAGCCACTTCCTAGTAGTACCAGCTCAAGGCCCGCTTGTGAAGAGGTAGTCAGCTAAAAAAATCTGTAAATTAAGCTCGTGACAATGCAGTGTATTTCATTTCTACCAGCCAACTAGCTGGTTAGCCTATCAGTCACTAGCTAGGTAACAAGTACGTAGCTAACGTCTGAAGTTGACTAGCCCTTGCAAGAGCCTAACCTTCTCTGTCGTTTGTCTGCAACAACGTATTATCTACTGTTGTGTGCTGTTATTCAGCCTGCTGAACTAACCAGCCAGCATTAGAAAGAAGTCTGAACAGCATTAAACCCATAACTTAGGCGACACACTCTACTCACAAGTTAACTTGTCCCGTACTCATTTTTTGACCTGTCCTGTTTAGGCTGCTGCAGTACTGTCTTGTGATACGTAGCTCTGCTGTTGTTTACCCTGCCATATGAGCAGCTGACCTTTAACTGATCCCCCAAAATAATAATAATAATGCTGGGTTCGGCTTGTGTGGAAGGGAGACTTGTGGCTAGGTATGGAATCCAGTCGTTTGCAGGTCATCAAATTGCTGTCTTATACAACCGCCCCCCCTCCCCCCGAAAAAATTTAACGTCAGTCTACACATCAAACTCAATTTACAGAGGCAGTGTAAAGTTCTTCAGCCGGTCGGTCTTTCCTAGTTCACTTGTTCTGGCTGTGTTAAAGGCACAGCTGTGTGATGTGTAGACTCGCAACTAAATCTCAGTTTTAAAAATAGTTTAATGTTGGTACTTAAGTTTGCAGCATACCCAAGTAACCCCTGTCCATTGCTGCTGAAAAGGCTGGCTCAGCCTCCGGTCATGTGAGTGTGAGGCCACCTGCAGCACAACCAGGATGTTTTTCTCAAAATCAACAGTTTTAGTTCAGACACCAGATTTTATAGTCATTTCCAAATGAAATCTGAAATTGTTTAATACTAACTTTTCATTACTGAAAACATAGCTAAGTTGATAGAATGTGACTGATACTTTTTTGTAACTCCTTTTCTTTTAAGTTATGTTTTGGAAAGAAAATAGGCCAAAAGTGAGTGTATTCACCTGTCTGCAAAAGATCTATAATGTTGTACCAATAGATGCTCACACTTCATATTTTTCTGACTGTTAATTGAGAGCCAGATTTTAATAATTTATTTTTCTATGTACAGAGCAACCCATTGGATGCTGAAAATGATCCTGCAGCAGCAGAAAGTGACATTTTTAAACAACCCAGCAGTTCTATAAAAGACCCAACTATTGACTTGTTCAGTGATGCCAAAACCGAGCATGTCAGCCAAATTGAGAATGTTCTCATCAATACACCAGCCAATGACAGTGATCTCCCAGATGCTGGGGGACTATTGAAAGTTGAAACTGAAGAACCAAGTGACAGTGCGGAATCAGAAAGTGACATTGTTGATGTGATCGAAAAACCTGACGAAAAGACAGATGTTATTGAGGTACCAAAAGACAAAATTGAAGCACCAAGTGATATTACGGATTCATTAAATGACATTGTTGACTTGTCTGAAGATGTGATCGAAAAACCTGACGAAAAGACAGATGTTATTGAGGTACCAAAAGACAAAATTGAAGCACCAAGTGACATTATAGAATCAGAAAGTGACATTGTTAACTTGTCTGAAGATGTGATCAAAAAACCTGATGAAAAGACGGGCGTTGTCGAGGTAACAAAAGCTGAAATTGAAGAACCAAGTGACATTGCAGAAGTAGAAAGTGACATTGTTGATTTGTCTGAAGATGTGATTGAAAAACTTGACGAAAAGACAGGTGTTGAGGTAAAAAAAGATGAAATTAAAGAACCAAGTGACATTGCAGAAGCAGAAAGTGATGTTGCTAAATTGTCTGAGAACATTGAAGGTTTAGTAAAACCACAAAGAGGTAACAGTGAACCAGCAATTGACACTGATGACAGACCACAAAATGACATTGACAAGGCAGTCACTGAGGCATTGAGTGGACCAATTTTGAGCATCTTCAGTGATTCATCAATTCAAAAAGAGACAGCTCCTCAAAATGACCCACCAGCTGACAACATTCAGGCTACTTCTGTCAGTGAGATCACAGAAGGGAGTATGAACACAGATAGTGAGGCCCCAAGAGATCTCTTTGAGGATGACCTCTTTGCTGAACTGTCACTAAAAAACTCTGGCAAGAAACACCCAACTTCCAATACAACAAGTGATTTATTTGACGATGAAGCAAGCAATCTGTTCACTGAACCATTACAGAAGAACCTAATCAAGCCACAGAAAACAAGTTTATTTAATGACCCTGATGAGGAACTTTTCAATCAACCAGTAGGTGGAACCTCAAGGAAATCAGCAAATGTTACAATAAGTGAGGAACCCAGAAAAAAACTTGAGACTAAAGCTGGTAATATCAGTGGGCCTCTGAGTGATGGCTTTACCGAGGACGCCACTGATATCTTCGCAGAGGAAGGCCTGTCCTCGGTCTCTGCTAGTGCTGTCAACAGCAGTAGTGCCAATTCTAAGACCAATGGAGTCCATTCTGATGAGGAAACAGATATATTTGCAGGTTGGTACTCTTGCCAGTTAGATGTTCTGATCTGTAGAACACTGCTTGTCAACCTCAGTGTGTGCTGAAGAGGTCTGTCCTTTAACCACTGATCAATTAACAACAGTGCGCTATAACAATACACAACGTCTACATAATGTGTAAGTTAATGTGTGGCAAACGGTGGACTTACATCCTTGTCTTTATTGTGTTCATCTTTTCTCTCTTCAGAAGCCACAGTGGAGCTGTCTTTGGACAGCCCTCGAGGTGAGAGGAAACAGAAGGAGATGGTGGCTCCTACTGTGTCTTCACCCTCCCTCTTTGCCACAGCTAGTGTGCCCAAACCACAGGCCACTGCCCAGCAGGAGGTAGAGAACCTTGATGAGCCTTTATGTTTGTATTTGCCTTGAATGTTTTTACATCATCTGTGTTTGATTTGCATCTTGTTAGCTTTTCTAGCTTGAGGTTTTGGAATTATAGTTGTATTTGTCTACGTATTAGTAGCTCTTAAATAAATACATTGAATACAAATCATAAGATGTGCACAGGGTATGCAATAAAACCTGTAAATTAAGATACTTTTATATGCAAACCTTGCATTTATGTTCTTTCTCACAGTTGGAGGAGGAGGAAAGTGAAGACAAATTTGAGATTAATATCTCTATAACAAACCCAGAGAAAGTGGGTAAGATCAATAAGTAGTCTATGCCTTTGAGCTCTCTCTTGGTGAATACGCAGCTTTGGCCATACAATTGGATAACATATTTATTTGAAATGATCTCTAAATGTTTTGGATGTACACAAAGGTAGTAATCGTTGGTAGGTACTTAATTAATCCCATGGAAAAGGAAATATGCACATTAAAAAAGGTCTATCTACACCTGTCTTTCAACTAGGTTTCAATTATTTTCTGTCATTTTACAGGAGATGGCATGAATGCATACATGGGCTACAAAGTATCCACTCAGGTAAACCTTAATAGCTCCAATAGTGTTGAAATTAGATAATACTGTTTCATACTGAAATTATTTTTTGTGTTAGAGATGTTTTTTTTTAACATTTCATGTTAGTTTGTTGAAGATATATTCCAGGATTGGAGGTCACAGTTCTTGTTTTCCTCTCCAGACCACCCTTCCCATGTTCCGCAGCAAGACGTTCACAGTGCGCAGGCGCTTCAGTGACTTCCTGGGCCTGTATGAGAAGCTCTCTGAGAAGCATGGCCACAACGGCTTCATCGTGCCCCCGCCCCCTGAGAAGAGCATCCTGGGTGAGGGGGGAACCATCTCTGGAGGATGTTTCAGTTGAAACATGTCCGTCTTCTGATGGTCCTGACTTGTGTCTCCAGGCATGACGAAGGTGAAGGTGGGGAAAGAGGATCCTTCATCCGCTGAGTTTGTGGAGAGGAGAAGAGCGGCTCTGGAGAGGTAGGGAGGTTTTTTTTTTAATGTTTTGTGTGGGGATACTAAGAATGGTCCTTCACTGGTTATCTGGATGAAAACTTTGTATTTGTATGTGGTCACCTGTCAGGTACCTGCAGCGGGTCGTCTGCCACCCATCTCTGCTACAGGACCCTGATGTCAGAGAGTTCTTGGAGAGGGAGGAGGTAAGTGATGCATATTTCCGTGCTAAGACAAGTTTGGGTACAGGTTTGCACCACTTAGTCCATAAAAGTGAGATTGTGTTAATTGTGTTTTCCATTTTAAATTGTCGTTGAGATCATTTGGGGGAAATGTGTTCAGTCCCTCCGAACTCCAGAAGTGTTTAGGTCAGGAGAAGTCTTTATCAGACTACTACAATGAGTTTGGTGATCCCAGAACTGGGATCGTGAGCAGGTGATCTGAAACCTCTTATGTTTACTTAACTAGGGCTGTCAGTTGAACACATTTCTATTTACAGTTACGGCAAAATATAAGACAACCTGTCCCTCTTCCTCATTCAATCATTTCTGAATATCATCATAAAACACATTTTACTATGAGTACTCATCTGGTTTATGGATAACTCACAGGCCTCTTCTTGGTACATTACAACATCAGTTGAGTAGCCAGCAGAGACATCATTAGTGTATATTTTTGTGTTGAAGTTGCCCAGAGCTGTGAGCACCCAAGCTCTGAGCGGTGCTGGATTCCTTAAGATGATCTCTAAAGCCACTGACGCTGTCAGTAAGATGACCATCAAGATGAACGAATCGGATGTTGTGAGTACTCCTTTTCAAAGATCAAGGTGATATGTACACATGAGGTGTTCTGGTACATGAAGGGAAACATGTTTCAGAACATAAACACATTTGGTGAGCTTGCTTAGGAATAAGCTATAGGTTATTTTAAAACGAGTGATTAATTTGCTCATTCATTAATGAGGCTACATGGGGGTAGGGTTTAAACGGGGACATTTTTGTAAATTTACAAGGAAGATATTGTTATAATTGATACTGCATAATTCAAACAAAAGCCCTTATTGCTGACTCCTGCCCTAAATACAAAAACACAGTATATCTGTTAAGAACAAAACGGTGTATCTGTTAAGAGGTTGGTCTGTCTTGGTTGCAGTGATTTGAGATGTTGGTCTGTCTTGGTTGCAGTGGTTTGAGATGTTGGTCTATCTTGGTTGCAGTGGTTTGAGGAGAAGCTGCAGGAGGTGGAGACTGAGGACCAGCAACTGAGGAAGCTTCATGTCATGGTGGAGTCTCTGGTTAACCACAGGAAAGGTTAGTCATTCATCAACTCCATTTACGTTTTTGTGATTTCTATAGGAGGGGGTGTTCTATGCAGGGGTGTGGTCATGGGGGGGGGGGGGGGGGGGGGGGGGACAACCCCCTGAGGGGGTCCGGGGTCGCGCTGTCCGGCAACGCGGACGAGACATCTAGTGTTTATATATATATATATATATATGTTATAGTCTGCCCACCTGACAGGAAATGACTGTAAGTGGAACATGGCCAGTAGCAGAGTGTGTGTTCCTCTTGTCTTGTGTCCTCATGCCACAGAGCTGTCTGTGAACACGGCTGGATTTGCTAAGAGCGTGGCCATGCTGGGCAGCTCTGAGGACAACACGGCCCTGTCCCGCGCCCTCTCTCAGCTGGCTGAGGTGGAGGACAAGATGGAGCAGCTCCACCAGGATCAGGCCTCCAACGACTCGTTTGGCTTCGCCGAGATGCTAGCCGACTACATCCGTCTGCTAGGCTCTGTCAGGGTAAAGACAAACTACAAACAGCACGCCAGTGTCCCTGTGCAATTACTGATCAGTTAAAGCTAATGTTGCTGGATTGTTTTAGGTGAGGGTGACAGATGTCGTAACCGTAGAGATTAAAACAAGAACAATATAGAAACGTTTTCCTGCCTTGCTGTGAAGTAGGGCTGCTATCTTGTTCCAGTGCAGTTAGCAGGCAGTTTCACCTGTGTCCCACAGGCATCTTTTGATCAGCGAATGAAAGTGTGGCAACGCTGGCAGGATGCTCAAAACATGCTGCAGAAGAAGCGTGAGACTGAAGCCAAACTCCTGTGGGCCAACAAGCCCGACAAGCTGCAGCAGGCCAAGGAAGAGATCTCAGAGGTACAAAGCAGATATCTTACCAGGTCTGAGTCAGTCAGAAAGTAGATTTATACGAAGGTCAAAAACCAGACACGCAGCACTATAATAGGTAAAGACACAAACAGAAATGAAGATGACATTCACTATTACAGAGCCTACTGCCATTTGCTGGATTAACAAAGGAAATCATGTCTGCATTATAAACTCCACTTTGTTGCATAGTCAGTAGTAGCTCAGGTGAAATGTTGCTGAGTCATCCAGAAATGAGTCGAGAGTTTTTCCTCCAGCTTGATTTACAAGCACGACCCCTGAACAGGATTCAGAACCTTATCTACAAACACACACAGCAAGGTCGAGTCTCAAGACTTCCAGTCTTTGCATATGTTCTACATGTGATGATAGGACAAAACAGATGAGGATCGTACGGGGGGAGGGGGAGAAATAGAGAGAGAGAGAATGTGTCCGTTATGTTTTCATGAGATGAAAACTCAAGAGTTCACGACTTGTTTTATACAGTGGGAAGCCAAGGTGACGCAGTATGAGAGAGACTTTGACAGAGTGTCTGCTACTGTCCGCAAGGAAGTCCTCCGCTTTGAGGTACAACTCCAACGATTACATTTTTCTGCATTTCTTTGTTGCCTGGGTGGAAGAAATATATAGTACTAATAGTCCTTATTTATCTTTTTAGTAAGTAATTGCAAATGTATCATTTTCCATGTATTTTAATTTTGCAGAAAGAGAAGGCCAGAGATTTCAAAAGACTGATTGTCAAATATCTGGAGTCTCTTCTTACGTCTCAGCAACAGGTGACTTCCTGCTCATTGTCATTAACAAAATTTAACAATAATCCTAACTTCGGTTGGAGATATTCACTGCATACATCCAGCAATATCTTTTAGAAAAAACCCCCTGTAAGGATGGATGTAATACAGTGAACATCTCCAACTGAGGTTGGGAACATCGGGATGTAATATAACCCTTAAAATGTTTTCTCTTCTTTGTTTTAGTTGATAAAGTACTGGGAGGCGTTCCTGCCAGAGGCGAAAGCGATTGCATGATTTGGCCTTTTTCCAGACTTTTAGAAGGAAGTTTAAAATGACACAGGAGGTTGCCTTTTTCATACACTTGACCTCTCTTCTATAAACCAAGGATAGAACCTGAGGATGTTCTGGAAAGGGAAAACAATATTACAATCAAGTTTTTAATCACCCTAAAAATATATATAACTCTTCACTAACTGTTGTATTAATAATTGTATATTTTTCATTTAACTTGACACATATATTTTCTTATTGGATAAACAAATATTAAGCTCTTGTGCAATGGGTGTGGATACGTCTGGTTGCAAGTGTTTATATGTGTCTTTATAAATGTAGTGAATGATTACACAAGTCCGTTTTCTCCGGGTTTAGGGCGTTGCTCGATCCAGAGATCTTACACATCTGCCGTGCATATTGTTTACATCTAGGTTATCTCCACACACAGATGTACAGTGTGTGGAGGTTTCAAGTGGGACCTAATCTAAATATCAAGCTCTTTATGGAGCACTGATTTTGAAAGTACTTCTTAAACGATCTGAAGGTTCAACCCCATGAACACAGTGCTACACTAGACACTTCTGAGTTGATATGTTGGGTGTGAAATGGTTGCCATGCATCAAGCATTGGGTCATGTTCCAAGTCTTTCCAGTGGATGGGTGGAGAGAAGACTGTTACTCTGGAGTCATTAGATGTCTGAACCTTTCATACATTTAGTAGGTGCTGATGCCTGAAGCCATTCGGCATCATTTGAGAGACATAACAAACATAGACATGCCATTCCATGTTGAGTTCAATTCAGACTGCTTTTGATATTAATATCACTGTTCAGTGTTAACGCAAGTTTCACATAATAAACAGCCCCACAGATAACACAGCCACCATCTAGAACAGTTTGACTGCAGTTGTGGAACAACTTACTAAACAATATAGTTGTCAACACAACTCCATGGTTGTTCAAAATACCTCACCTCCAACACACACCCACTTCACTGCATTCAAAACACAATAGGTGGAAAGCAGGAAAGTCCTGTGTGGATGTTCTAGTTTGTAGCCTCTTTTTCTCTAATCTGTCTTGCTTTTTAAAGGATTCTTCCTTTGCATCGCCATGCGGCCCAACCCTTTACTTGTTTTTGGAATCTTCTATCTGTAACAGACATAGTTAGCCCTGGTTTACCAAGTGATGCTTTTTCTTTTTAATGATGTAGGCCTACTTGACTATGTCAGCGGTTGTTGATTAGCCAGACTTTTTCAAAAAAGGATGGCCAACTCAAAATGTAATGACAAATTATTTGATCCTCATTTGATCAAACAACCATCTATAATGGCTCAGAGCCAAGGATTACAACTATTATTCTCAGATTTCACAAAGAATGCAAACTTGTAGAAAATATGGATATAGAGTTCTACCATACTGTACATGTACAGGTTGTTGACTTAGTATAAATATATTTCTTACAGTTGTACCTTACGGATGGGTTCAAATCATGTCCCTTATTGAGAGCCAACCAGTCACTAGGTGAACTGAACTGACTCTAAAATCACAGTTGATATGAAACCCACTGTAGTCTGTGACCTCCAGATATTTAATCAGAGGCTCACCGACGACTGAAATTGTATTGAACGTTACAGTTTGTAAAATCACAATGTTTTCATAAATTGAGAAAATGGGAGATTAGACACAACAACAAAATAGCAGCTCTGTATCTAAGGTCAGATCTTTTTTTTTTTTTACTTTTCACAATGACACTGCCAATATTGCTTAAAATAAAATATAATTTGTAGTTCAAATCTCTTTGGTCCCTCCTGGTGTTTATTGAATTTGACAATGTGAGGTTACCTGCATAAGTACACACATCCTTCACTCAAGTAATACAGATACTATTGTTTAAGAGACTGGTAAAAGTTGAAGTACTGACTACTCTTTTTCACTCAAGTTAAAGTAAAGAAGTGTGGGCTCTGACTTAAACTTAAGTAAAAAGTAGCCATGACTACCACCTGTTTGAGTGTCCCGCTGGTAACTGGACCTCAAATCATAATAATACATGAATACAAAAGGACACTATGGACATGCAGTGCTTTCGCCAGGACTCCTTTCTGACCCTGACCATTTCCAACATCTCCCTCATATGTGGCCATGGCTGATCAGGAATGTCTCTATTCTCAGTCATGTGACATGGCTAACTCCCTCTGTCTCATCCATAACATACCTTTATAATAAAAAAAAACACTTTTCTAAAGGAGCCATTACTGTGTAAGGTAAAGAAAAAAGAACAATTCCACGCACAGTGAGAGGAGAGAGAGATCATGCCATCAAATACAGAATAAAACTTAAGTAACGAGTGTGGCTTGAAAGTGTAAGAAGTAGAAAGTACAGATATTTGTGTAAAAAATATATGGAGTGAAAGTACAAAATTGACAGAAAAAAGTGAAGTACCGTACTGGTACCAGAAACATCTACTTAAGTACTTCACTACTTTCTCAGCGTCAGTGTAACAGTGTAATTTGTGTCATGATATAGTGTAATAATGTAATAACTGTGTAATAATAGATTAATAACAGTAACAGAATTTTTAAAAAACTAGTGTAGTAACAGTGTAATAACAAAATAAACATGTCATAAGTGTAAAACCTGTATAAAAAGTGTAGAAATGTAATAAGTGTAAAACCTGTATAAAAAGTGTAACAATGTCATAACAGTGTAAACAGTGTAATAATAGTGTGATAACAGTGTAAACAGTGTAATAATAGTGTGATAACAGTGTAAACAGTGTACTAATAGTGTGATAACAGTGTAAATAGTGTACTAATAGTGTGATAACAGTGTAAACAGTGTAATGATAGTGTGATAACAGTGTAAACAGTGTAATAATAGTGTGATAACAGTGTAAACAGTATAATAATAGTGTGATAACAGTGTAAACAGTGTAATAGTAGTGTGATAACAGTGTAGTATTTGTACTTCCCATCTTTGATAACGTATCTCTGAATGTGTTGCTATTAAGATTTATTTGAGGAAAAAATGTGTTTTTGAACATGAAAGATCTTATTTCGGTAACATTAACCTCGTGGTTTAGGCTACTTTAAGAAGTGAAACCATTTGGGTTTCTTATGGAACTAGATCAGAAAGCCTGGCTACATAATACTTTTACAGTTGTAGCTCATAACACCAGTCTTAGGCTACATTTAGCCCAATTAATTGGTAAATTAACTGAACTATGATTCAGATTCCGTCTACCCATCCAAATAAAAAAGAATTCGGACTCAAGACAAGAGTCAAAATATCAATTTAGACTCAGTTTGTTTTACAATCGAATAGCCTAAATTTGATTTCACAAGAAGCTTTACAAAGGGATATCAGTGATCAGGGATATCAGTGTGGAATCAAGATAACAAATCGGCATTTATTCATTAACCTCGAATCATAGTTAAAGTTATGACAGTCATTTCACTTCGTTCCCAGTTTGAGCTTCCCTTGTATAGGTTTATTCTATCCAATTAAGAGAAGTGAGAGAGGGCTGCAACAGGAGGAGAACACGCGAGTGCACAGTCAGTTGTCAACCGAACCTTTTGGTATCTGCATGTGTGAAGCATTAAGCTGATCCCCAAAATATGATCGGAATACTGATTCCGTCGCTCGAGAAGGAGGTCGACGAGTCGGGAAAGTTAAGAAAGGTAAGAATAATAGTGCGATTTATTCTTACTAGCCTATACTCCGACAAACAATTTTTCTAATCAGGTAACACTACGGACAGATCACACCTTTTGGCAGCGACTTCATTTATGGGGCAAAAAGAAAGCGTAGACATTTAAATTAAGGGAAAGACTGTTTCATCGACTTTTTGATGGCTTTTTAATGTATTTAAATAGAACTACACGATTCATTGCCCCCTTTATTCAAACAAACAAGTCAACTAGGAAGTGGGCCAGCCCGTACCGTTTTCCATTCGGCAACTGGAGGGAAAGCTGTCGAATAGACAACAGTTGAATGACTACATAACAGACAACAATGTAGCCTACATCAAACTAAACCTGTTTGTTACAGGTTATAATATCAAAGCAAAAAATATGAGGGTCTTGTTTGTCTGCAATCATTGCCTATACGCTATTCTACTGTTTCACCTGGTCCAGTCGACGATAATACACCTTTCTACCTGGTTGAGGCAAATTTGCCTAATGCTTTGACTCTAGTAATTTCATGGATTTCCATTGATATTTTCCGAGCAGATTTTGTAGGCTACATTAAACAATTAGCCAACTTTGAGTCACCTCAGAAGATACTTTAGATTTCATGCTGAAGACGTGCAATTTAATCGGTAAAATGAAACTGGGTACCCGCAATCAGTTTAATAACTTGAAGACCACTGTTGTAGGCTATATAATTGTATCACGTCGAGTGTTTGAGGAAGCCGCAAAATGGAAATTCATTAACCATAATCCACAACTTTTCTCTAGAAAAAAAACCTAATATACATATATATATATATATATATATATATATATATATATATCTAATAACGGTGCGGGCTAAGGCCCTACTCCCTGACTTGATGTATTTCTCAATATGACCAATTAATGAAGCCAGTATTGATGCAGTATCACTATATGTTTATTTATCTTTCATGTCCCATTTTTCTGGAAAAACAGTAGACTATAGAGGGTGTGACGTTTTCCAACCGAACTTGAATATCACCTACAGTCGTCGTTATTTGCCACAGTGATTCAAACTAGCTGAAAGAATGGAAGGTGTGCAAACATCGTAAACATTTTTGAATTGTACTGTTTAAGTTTTTGTATACAATAATAAATGCAATCCAGATTAATAGACATCTGGTATAATTTCTGTTACTGAATGAAATTATTTTAGACTTTTTGTATCTATAAACTTAATTGAAATCATAATTTGTTAACATATTTGGAGTACAAAAGAGCATATGTACATTTTACAAATGTTTGTCATAAATAGTAGTCTATGTATATATGCATATAAAGCCATTCAATGTATTTATTGTGAATATCTCATCTGTTTCCTAAGTATTCAACTTGAATTTGTCCGCATTCCCTAGGCTAGTGTCTACAACCGACATGTGATCTAGCTGACATTCCTCTGGGCCAACAACCCAGTTAGTCTAAAGGGTAATGTGTTTCCTTGGAAACTACAAAATGTTGAAGGCAGCAAACTCTATAAGCACTGATCTGATAATGGTGTGCTTTGAGAGTGGTCTGTCCTGGTCTAGAGTCATAACATTCACTCTTTACATTTTTGATGGAGAACTGCACTTTCAGTCCCATTGGACCTCTTTTCAAAAGGTTTATCAAGTCTATCATGTCTATCAACACCATATGCAGATGGTCAGTTCAGCACATCCCTCATCAAATGTTTTATACTAAATTCTACTATGCAGAAAAAATGATCCTATGAGTAACCGTTTCTCTCAACTTGTGGACCAACAAAATGATTTTTGTTGTTCCAGAAGGTTCTGTCTATTGACGTGGACCAGCTTTTGAGCTGTCACTGTCAATAGGTCAGAGTGAACTGTGCTAGATTGAATTCATATTGAGTGTTGACATGAAATGCATGGTAAAACTAAGCGCACCCTATACGCTCCACTGTTCACAGCTTTTCAGAGTTGAGATCTTGTTCAATGGGAGGAAACACTTTGTGCTGAGAAGACACAGTGAATTTCAGAACCTGCACAGAAAGGTAAGACATGTGACTTGGCTTCTCATAAGGAGACAGACTCTGGTTTTAAAAACATCCCTCATAGAATAGAACAAAAGCTGCTCTCGTATTAAAATTAGGCAGCTGCTTTGAATAGCAAAATACAAGTTCTGTATTATTCTGTATTAAAAAATGTGATGTTTGTGTAGCTGAGGAAGATCGTACCAACCCCAGACTTCCCCAGTAAGAGACACCCTCATCTAAGAACTAAACCTTTGGAACAGAGAAGGCAGGAACTGGAAGACTACATTCAGGTATGGAACATGGATTAAAATTCAGTTTAGGTTTTAAATAGTTGACATCCCTCATTAACACTTATTTTGATGCTATTAAAACATTGAACAATTAAATGAGGGAGGACAGTAATGTACAAATGTTCAGATTAATCAGAAAATGTGCCTTTAGCTTTATATGGGTTATTATTGGGGGAACTCCCTGTGCAGTAATTCATTGCAGTAAAAAAACCTTGTGATCTACTGCACACACATTTCTTCTTAAAACTTAAACCTAATCGGCCTAATTCAGTTGCATCTTTTGTTTAATGAAGAGTATAGTTTGGTGAGATGTCCCATTCTGAACTGACCTCTCTGTGTAGGAGATCTTCTACCAAAATGATGAAGTTCCCCAGATTCTACTTGATTTTCTGGATATCAAACACTTCCATTCAGGGAGCAAGCTGAGCCTGAGCCTGGAGTATGTCTCCTCCTAGCGACAACCACACTACTGTCACACGCCTGTCTCCTAGCGACAACCACACTACTGTCACACGCCTGTCTCCTGGCGACAACCACACTACTGTCACACGCCTGTCTCCTAGCGACAACCACACTACTGTCACACGCCTGTCTCCTAGCGACAACCACACTACTGTCACACGCCTGTCTCCTAGCGACAACCACACTACTGTCACACGCCTGTCTCCTAGTGACAACCACACTACTGTCACAAGCCTGTCTCCTAGTGATAACCACACTACTGTCACACGCCTGTCTCCTAGTGATAACCACACTCCTGTCACACGCCTGTCTCCTAGTGACAACCACACTCCTGTCTCACGCCTGTCTCCTAGTGACAACCACACTACTGTCACACGCCTGTCTCCTAGTGATAACCACACTACTGTCACACGCCTGTCTCCTAGTGACAACCGCACTACTGTCTCACGCCTGTCAGATGAAATACTGTGCCCATTCCCTCCACTCTTACATTACTTGACCATATTGAGTCAAATCAACATGTACAATACATTACTCCTTTCATTGCAGGTCACTGGACAATATGGGTCCTCAGAGCTACAGGTGAGAACATCAGTCAACCCAGACTTTATATATGATCCTATAGATACAATTACCCAGAGTCAGGCATGTTGTCTAGTTTGGCCATGTTGAAATTGACTTCTTTTATCCCCATTATGAGGTGTGTTTGTAGGCACTGGCAAGCTTCTTTGCAATAGAACTGTGATGTGTTTTGGCTTGTTGGATCAATTCCTTCCAGATGTAGTTATTACATCTGTAGATGTAGTTATTATAAAATATGCTCTGGCCCATATATGAACGCTGACAAAACACCTCTTCTGTCCATTTGATTATTTGTATTAATCTGTTTATTTGTATTAATCTATGGATGGCACAGATGTTAATGTATGCATGGGTCCCATGAGCTCTATAGCTGTAGTCCCATAGTGAAAATAAATCAGAATTCTATTTAAACACGCTTGTCCTTCATCCCTTAGCTGTCAGCTGCAGCATCAGGTGCTGGGATACTGCAAGGATCCCTATCTTAAAGTCTCAAGCTCAGGTATGGCAGCCTCTAAACGCATACCCAATTCAATCCAAAAGATGCATTTTATTTTTCCAAATCTTTGTTCCCCTTTAACAGACCTTCCTGATATTGTTGCGGATGGAGTCCTCCAGGGCTTGTACCACAGAAACACCCGGGTCACCTTCACAGCCAGCCCCAGCCCAGCCCAGCCCTGACTGTGGTACCTGTATTTGACTAGAAGCTCCAGATCTTTCAGCACAGGACAGCATCATTTTGCATACTAATGTTCAGAAGTGAATTTAAAAAAATGTTGGTGCCTTCTACTTGCCAAATTAGTAAATGGCATGTTATGGTTATTCTATAATGAAATTCTCATTGGGATGAATGGTTAAATGGGTTGTCTTTGAGTCATAGACCTTGTATGGAACGACACTTTACCCCCACCCCCCCCCAGTGAACTGCTTAGAATTGAAAAAAGAAACTGTCCACACCTCACTAACAAAAATCTGAATCTTTTAATAAAGATCCCTTATAAAATAACCACACAAAAGCTGAGTGACTTGATGGAATGCCTTAATGGAAATGGGCCCAGTGCGCCATCTCGTGGTCTGGCACTGTCATGGCCCCCAGAGGCCCCCCTAACCCCTCCACCACAGGAGGCAGCCTGTGGGGGCCAGAGGGCTCTCAAAGAAAAAGACTGAAATAAACAAGGTGTCATTTGTTTCCAACCCCCCCCCCCCTCAGTCCAGTTTTCTGGGTGGACTCGCTAGGAGTATTACTCTTTGGCGATGGCAAATGGCTTTTCCACTGCTATCGTGCCAGAGTCATGGATGGTGACGTCTTTTAGAGGCTTGTCCCGGCCGTCTGTCTTTGTGGCTTCGATCTTCTTCACCACGTCCTGTGGATGAGGCATGTTAGGATCCACATGATCATTTTCCCCCCATGGTAAACATTAAAAAGACCAACTTTAAAGACTAACTCTGGAGACTGATTCTGAAATGCAGTAAACTCAGTCATCTTGCTTTGGGATTTGGTTTTTGAATGAGTCAGTATGTCTGGGCAGTTTCTAATAAGCTTTTGCATGACTGCCCAAGAGGATTTACGCATACATTTTTCCTATAGGACTACTTGTTAGTTATCAATCTAGTACCACAGACCATTCATCTAAGTCACACTGAACATCATCTTGACATTCTGCTTGAATAGTTGTTGAAAACAAGACGGATGATTAACCCTTGTGCTGCCTTCGGGTCACATAATCCAAAGGTTCATAACGAACCATTGTGTTTACCCAACACAAAAACAAATAAAAATCATTTTATTTTAACCTTCGCAATGTGGGGGGTCTGAGATAGCCCAACAGTTAAAAGAAAATGTTTCACTTTGTTTTTGTATGCGGTAAAGTTGTCGCAATACAATGGTGGGTCACAATGACTGATGGGTCAGAATGACCCGAAGATAACAAGGGTTAAGCTAATAAACAGTGAAGTGAGAGCAAACAGCTTTCCCAAAGTTGTTTGCTGTGAGCCTCTTCATGTGGTCAGATAAGACACTCACCATGCCCTCCAGAATTTTGCCAAAGACCACATGTTTCCCATCCAGCCATGGTGTCTGAATGGTGGTGATGAAGAACTGAGAGCCGTTGGTATCTTTCCCAGCATTGGCCATACTGAGCCAGCCAGGGCCATAATGCTTCAGCTTGAAGTTCTCATCAGGGAAACGGTCTCCGTAGATGCTCTTGCCTACAAAAAAAAGCACAAAAAAAAGCCAATGTTAACAGTTCATACAATAGCAGTCGTTTTGGTACTTTGCACATCAACAGCCCACATTGTGTCAGCTTGGATTCAAAGTGCAGTTTTTTGGTTAAATATCACCAAAAAAAAAAAAGCACTTATTGAGGACTTACATCTGCACCAAGTACCCACTGTCAGATCTTTAAATGTCGGTGCTGAGATTACCTCCAGTGCCATCTCCACGGGTGAAATCTCCTCCCTGGATCATAAAGTCCTTGATGACTCGGTGGAATTTGCTGCCCTTAAAGCCAAATCCTTTCTGTTTAGATTAGATGGATGATACAGAATGTCAGTAATTGTCGGATCGTCAAAAGGACACATTCATTTATTCACATTCATTAACAAAAAGTTAAACGAAACGTTTGGGTGTCCAAATCTCTTCATTGGAAGAGATGCTGCAGTGGCTGTGATACAGCATATTGAATGACCAAAAAGAGTTTATAAGATTACCCTTTCAACTATATCAAGCTTAAACTAAATATAAAAATCTGTTCCTCGCATAATTTTCGAATAAATCTGGTGCATAACCAACTACACAACACTTTTGAGAGTTAACTGAACCAGTGAGATTAAACGCCTACCTCTCCGGTCGCCAAGGCCATGAAGTTCTCGGCCGTTTTGGGAACCGTCTTCCCAAACAAACCGATAACAATTCGTCCAACATCCTCGTCTCCAATTCGGATGTCAAAATACACCTGCAGGGTAGAGGTTCATACATCACTGCTGTCTGAGCAGACACAACAAATGGTCAAATACCAAATCATTCAATATAAAAAGGAAAATACGCTAACGATCAAAGCTTAAAAAGACTGTCGGTCACCATCTTTCCTAACCTGGCGGAAATGGTAAATAGGGAGGCAGGAAATACAGGCCCTTCTTTCTGCAAAGCTAGTCGACGTGGCCATAGTAGCTGGGTTGCTAACTAGCTTTTTATTGTCTGGTACACCAATGCTCTGCTCTACTGACCACAATTGCTTCACATTAAGTTAAGTTAAATTAAGTTGCATCACATTGTGTTCAGGAAATATGTAGTTAAAATGGCATGCTATGCCATTTTAAGGACGTCACTTTTCAAATTCGATCATTTACAGGTTCGGTCGCGCTCTCCTTTCCCTGGCACTAGTATTGCATATTATCGATAGTTTTGTTCCATGCTCCATGCAAACGACGTTCTGTTACATGCTCCATGCAAACGACGTTCTGTTAATAGTTGCCAAAAATGTATAACTATGGCTGGGGAAGATAGATAACGTAGTTAGACTAGCTGAGTTGCCTCGCAATACAGGCTTCGCTTACCTTGGCCGATACTTTAGGCCCTTTCTTTTTCTCGTCAGCGTCTGAACCGCTGGGAAACAGCAGAAAAACCACCGATCCCACTATAATTGTGACAGCCACTAGAAACTTCATCCTCTTCTCGTAGATACGAACCATGAACCAGTGAAAATGTAGCCGTGGCGGCTGACCTATATGTGCCGGGGAGAAAAGTGGATATCCGGGGAGGAACCGTAGTTTGCTATGTGAGCTTTACCACGCCCATTCCAAACAAACAGCTCATCGACAAGGAGACGAATTTCACTTTGATTGGTTCACCTTTCAATCTGAAAGCCAATTGAATATTGTAACGCGTAAAACGCTCGTGATTTCTGTAGTCAGTACCAGAGCCATAGAAAAAGCCTTTTTCTATGGCTTTGGTCAGTACCATAGGACAAAAACGAATTTATTTTTTAGGCATATTTGACAACAGGATACATTTCCAACGTAGTTAGAGTGCCGTTTGTGAAAGTTCCTTTAAAGTATTAATATGGCTTCCAGTATTTACAGTAGGGGTTCAAGCCAAGTACACTATATACTCTTAAAAACACAATTTCTTTTAATTGTGAAAATGCAACAACAACAAAAAAACACTTATGCTGGCTTGAACAAGCTATATCTTTTAATTACATTTTTTCATTAAAATATAAAACCAGGGTTCGAATTACGGGGGCTTTGACCCCCCTTATTAAGGCTTGGACCCCCCCAAAAGAAGTTGGGGGGGGGGGGTCGATAAATTTGTAGATTTAAAAAAATTACGTTCTTACCTATAATCGTAAATATTACTTTACGCCCTGGAGGATAAGTTGACCCCCTCGATTATCATTGTATAATTCTCACTCAGTATAAAACATGCACCAAAGAAGAAGATTTCAATCCGAGAAGTTTTACCAGTACTTTTAATCAGAATTGGTCTGCCTTCTTGACAAAATGAGAATGGTTAGCTCATGGTAAACAGTTATTGCAGAATGTAAGGACAAACATCATACAAACAAAAGGTACCCCCCACCAAAACCATATTTGCTTTACATTTTTTATCCTAACAGTACAATAGGTAAATTCTTCTGTAAAAAAAAAGAAGAAAGGTTTTATTCCCTATAATCATATAGTGTAAGCACATGAAGACTGGCTGGTTACCACCATGTATGTTTAAAGGGTAACTTAGTTAAAACATTTTGTTTAGTAAGAAAGTCTTAACATAGTGCTCACTAAATCTCAATTCCGATAGAAAATGTCCCTACAGATTTAGTCTCAGATAAGAGACAAGCTGTCATCTGAGTTAAGACTGCCATCATCTTCAGGAATGGAGGTACAATTATTCTCTTCCAGACTTTATATTAAGACTCCCTAGTGCAACAGCCAATCTGACGATCCATTGATCTGTGATTCCATATGACACTAACAATGATCCTATACTTTCTCCAATCTGTTGGAGGACATTCCACCAACCAAATACAATCATGCATTAACATTAACAACACAAGCTAAAAGACTGAATGTCAATGATATGATAATGTTTTGAGAATCAAATATACTAACGCCTAATACATCAAACACAATTAAATGAGATGAGGAACACTGGGAACAGAAATAGTCTATGGTACTGTAAAGTTTTTGAAATGGCTATCAAGTAAATGTCCATATCAGGTAAATGTACAAAGCCTAGGTTGTCCTGCCAGGGCAGCTGCTGTTGCTTAAATAAAGGCTTGAGTTGGCCTTTTAACCAACTAACCTTCTGACCACCTCAGATGCGTTTTGCCATCTTTCAACATAAATGTCACATGGAAATATATTTTCGATGAGTAGGCACACTAGTTCTGGAGTGATTCAAATGGATGGTTCACGAGAAAAAAATATAAGCATTTATTTGCATTAAAAACGTTTTTTGTTTTTTCATGTTTCTGCAATCTTTGACAGCAACAAATTAATCATATGAATACATTGTTTCTACACAATATTCACGAGGACAGGTATTCGTTGGGAGTATTTATGACTTATGAGAACAGAAAGAAGAGTATTTCATTTGCATCTGTTAAAATAATTTGCAGGTAATTCTCTGCCTTTTGAGATAACACAAATTGCAGATCTAAAAAGGTACAATCCTGCATATGTCCAGACAGTTTTAGTCCATTATGGATTTTGCATAGAATTTGAAGTATATCTGAAGGGTCTACACTACAGTATGTACCTTATATATTAGCTTTGTGAAAAGCTTACAAATATATGCAAAGTAAACCTACAGTAAAGATGTATGTTAGGAGTTCTTTCAAGGTTGGGTAGATCACTGCTCTCCTCTGTCATCATTTTCTTTATTTGTAGTTTATGAATGTGACAAAAAAAGAAGAAAAAAAAAATGTGGCAAGACCTGCATGCAGCTTGAACAGGAAGCACAAACAGGATGATGTTTATGTCCTAGATGATACTTCTATAATTACCTATACAGTATTATCAACATCGTTTTGCATATTTACATGCCATGATAACAAGACCAACCCCTCCCACAACAGTATCACATTTTCAGCTTCTATTGAGACATTCTGTAGTTTAATAATTGTGTAATGCTTTTTAATTAAATAATCTCTTCATTGTAATTTAATGACTGTCAAGTCTTAGTAGGTTATCATCAGTTGGCCTAGATGTGCTCTGTATAGCACTTGTTCAACTGCCAAATGAATGTAATGAGATAACATAAGCCTAATGCTGGTCAAATTTAGAGGAGTACTGGAAATTGTATTTAACACAATTAAGAGTTGAAATTATTCTCATTATTGGAAACCCTGCAATATGACACAATATGCAATATATGTGTTTATAGTTGATACACAAACAGCCTTTTAGCTTAAATGTTCTACTCAATGTATCTTTGAAATGTGGGAAGCATGGTGGGGGTGGGTTTCTTGATCAAGGCACAGTACATGTTTGTGCAGTTTGTGTTTGTCCAAATTGCTTAAAAACAAACCATTGCAAACTGAGCCAAATCCCAGGAGCCCTGAGGCGACTGAAGACTTTGTTGTTAAGGGAGCGCTAATCTAGAAAAGGCTGCTGCGGCCTCATTTCAGAGTACAGCAGTCCCTCTGCGGAGATAGCATCCCCGAGCCCCACTGTCCGGAGTGGCTCCTTGCAAACCAGCACAGGTGTGAGGTACAAGGTCACGTTGCCACGGCGCCACACGGTGACAGGGTCACCTGGGTTTAGAGTTAGGATCTCCCTAGGCTCATGGTGGGAGCTATAGAACTCCAGTGGGGCTTTGAGAACTACCTTGCTGACGTCGACCGTCTGGAGACCACAGGCCTGGGTGCTGGCTATGCGAGCGCCAGCCATGACTGCGGCCGGCTGGTTGTCCCAGTGGCCGTTCACCGTGGCCATGACGTGGTAAGCCAGGGTGTGGAAGTGGATGCGTGTCAGGTCAGCCTCAGACTCAGGGTCGCTGTGCCCATGGGTCTCCAGGATCCACAGAAGGATATCGCTGACACGCCCAACGTCTGGAATCCCGTTCCAGGAGGTCATCTCTGAGTGAGGTCCTGCTCCAGCTTGGGACAGGAACAGCAGCTCTTGCTCATTGAGGCCGATGGAGCAGACCATAGGTACGACCTGCTAACAGGAGACAGCAGCACAGTACCCTTAGTAGGCATCAGCATTACACTACACAGTCATTTTCAAATATGGCATCTCTGCTTGCCGACAGTCAATGACTCCGAAATATGGATGTTGTTCATCCGACACCGTTTGTATGAGGAGGGGCAGACATTATGGGATGCACCAGATGAGGTCATTTTGTAAAATGTCAGACTTTTCTGGTTCACAGTGTTAAACCTACACATTTACCTCTTGCATGACACGGTTCATGTAGTCTTTGTCCGTCATGCTGGCCAGCTCCAGGTGGATGGGGACTTGATGTCGTACATCAGAGATGGAAGCCACAGCCTGAGGCACAGACACCACCCAGCCCCCGGGGACCAAGCACAGCGCTCAGTTACACACAAAGAAACGGTACAAATATCACCATCGACTCTCTGGACAACACAGGATACTGATGCTCGGACCAGACTGACAGTCACTAAGGAGAGGACAAAAACTGTCATCTTTAGTAAGTTAGTTTTCTGTGACAGACCTCTTTGAGCTTTTCATCCCAGATGTGCCTCCCATGCCCCTCCATCATGTGCAGGCCTGAGAGGACCACCAGGTCTGGCTGGAACTCCTCCAGGCTGGCCACAAACGTCTTCAGTGCACGCATTTCCCCGTTGGAAACATCATGGGAGAAGATGAAGCGGTTGGCTTGGGGTGCCCGAGTCTGACCCCACTGCTCCCCTGAACACAGGGCCAGAGGAACAAGGGGGTTCACATGAGTTGTATCATTTGCACTCTATTGTATCGTTTGCACTCTATTGTATCGTTTGCACTATCTGTATTTTTAGGTTAGATTGTAAATTAGGGCTACTTGTATTTTATTTTTTATTCCTTAGTATTAGCTAGACCCCCCTTAGTATTAGCTAGACTTTGCTCCTTTTGTATAGTTAGTCCCCATATTTAAGTTTCAATATTCCTATATGTTTAATGTATGCACTTCCCTGCCAAAGTAAATTCCTTGTTTGTGCAAACATTCATGGCGAATAAAATCCTTCTGATTCTGATGAGTGGGGATACTTCTAATACATTATGATAACTTGTAGAATACAATAACTTCCAGGCTGTCAAACAATGACAATTGAAACATTTGGAACAACACTTATAATGAAGGCACAAAAAAAACACACCAATATGATGGTCGGACAAAAACTATTTCAGGCACAAGTACAGGCATGTGTGGCACACCTCTGAAAAAAATGCGAAGTTGTTAGATTTAAACTCTGGGAATTTTGGCATGTCACATCATGTGTCTGCCATTCCATCTGTTTACATAAATCTAGTCTAATTGTATTGATCAAAAAGTGTCAAAGCCTGTATGACAAAGCTGATAATGCATCTTACCTGCCTTGTACTCCAGAATAAGGTGATATTCATCCATTTCCTGAAGAGACTCAGGAGGCACGACGATCTGCTCATCCAGCATCTCGTGCAGTTTAGGTCCCACAGGACCACACAGTAGAACCTAAACAACACTTGCTGTCAGGGATTGCTCTCTCGCAGAGACAATGTATGAAGTAGGCTTGTGTATAGTTGTTTCATATATTATTAGTTAGTCTAGGCATGGGGTTACATAGTATATTATGTGTACTGATGATTTGTACAAAGAGGAGTATAAAACAAGTCTAAAGCTACATGTGGGTATCCACAGTATGTTGATCCTTAACTGTCACAGATGTACCAGCCAGTGCATCCTACACAACAACCTTAACAGTGATTTCCAGCCTACCATCAGCTCTGGATGGGAAGCAAGTTTCTGGCTGATGAGAGCAGCATTTCCACCCACGTAAAGCTAAAAGGGAACACAGTTACTATCAGTGGCTGGAGAACTCAAACACCATATCTCTAACATATTAGAAAAACAAAGGTTATGGGTTTCAATCAGTGAATAAGCAGTTATTGGCCAAGCCAAGCACTCAGTTAAAGACAAAAAGTCTACTAAAATGGTAAGAATAATTTAAATCATACTGTGAATTAATATTCAGAATTGTAATTGACCAACCTAACCGAAATTTGAAGTTAGAAACTTGGTAATGCATGTACCAACCCGCTCTGAGTCAATACATACCTATTACCCGTCAGGAGTTTAAGAGTCCTGTCAAGCTCTCCTACCAAAGACCAAAGTAGCCAGTAGCTGGCTTCTTGGACTGAGAGAGACACCAAGTGAGACAAAGGCGGAGTAAATTCATTCATTTAACAGACGCTTTTATCCAAAGCGACTTACAAGAAAGTACATGCAATTTCCATGACAGGAAGTGCAGTACAATCGTCCTCACTGACCTCACGGGCTAAATATTCCCTTCTAATTTGAGGACTAATCTGATCACAGCTGAAATAGGATTCTAAATACAAATATAGTAGTCACATTTACTGTGTCATATTTCAGTCATGATCACAGTCCTTACGCCAAGCAATGCACGGCTGATATGTGATATGGTGCTTTTAGCATCTTGATAGGTGCTGTTGACTCTTGACTTCCTACACTTTCATATTTATGAACTTGATTGGATGGGTCCTTGCTACTTTGCGTACGATAGAGTGATGGCCTAGGCTGATAGTCTCACTAACACCCCCTATGTATGTACCATATAAGCCTAGCGATCTGACACAGACTGAGTCTGCTCTAGCTCACCTGAGCCCCAGGGTACTCTGCAGCGGCCCGTGCGATCCTCTGAAAGACCTCCTTGTCACTGAAGAAGCGCTCAGCTGCTGCCCCCTTCCCCATGTAGTGGATGAAGGCTTCCCGCAGCTCCTCTTTGGAGTGCAACACTTGGTGATCAAGGCCTGTGCCGGGGTCCAGCGCTAAAGCCTGGAGCAGCCCTACGCCAGAAACCACAACGTCCACACATGCATTTACCCTTGAGGAAAGAGGGGGGGGAAACCACAGACAACAAGAGTAAAAACGCCCAGAGTTAATATTTCTGTCAGCAGGGAAACTCCTCTGGGAACATTCCAGAATATCTGAAACTTACCCAACTGCCACTCTTCCCCATTGTTTAGCAGGTGTGGTTATCATGACCTCCCAGGCACTGGAGATAACCTGTTCCACGGTGTGTGAACTGGGCTCGCTGTGGGGGGATGGATGTAGCAGGGGCAGGAAGTACTGGATCATTTGGTCCGGTAGATCAGGTCTGGAGCGGTACAAGTACCCCACAGCAAGAGCCAAAAGGGCAACGGCTGCAGCCTTCCTCCACATGCTTACAATGACTCCTAATATGGGAACACACATTCATACAATGCCTTCAACACACATTCACTTTGCATCATGTTTAAGTCTTTGTCAACCCTAGTACTGCTGTCAAGTGCTTTCTTCAGAAGCCACTCTCCCTTAAAAGGTAGGAGGAGTTGGGTAATGCTGATGGTTTGTGTAGCTGGTGGCTATTGGACGGGAAGGATGAAACTTCAATCTTATTGTACATAATTTTGAACTGTCCATTTGTTTCCACTGACATGGGAGGACTATATGAAACGCGCTCTATTTCGTACATGGTTTAAAGATAAATTCAAATGAACGTTGTCAGTGATACGTTGACCTTCTGATAACTACAGGAACCAAAGTGGGGACATACTAGGTGCAAGCAAAGAAAGATACCAACTGTGGCTGCAATGCTACACCACATCCTGTAATTACCACACAGCCTGCGAACATTTGTCAAAATGTGTAGGCTGAGCTTGTGCGAATTGTTTTGAAATAATGTCCGTATGCAAGCTAACAAGCCAAAGCAACAAGCCAGCTAAGATCGTATGGAGGTGTAAATTGCTTCATTAAAACCAACTCAGCAACTCAGATGTCCAGCTAGTTGGAGTACCCAGTCAGGAACATATATTAAGATAGTTAGCTAGCCAGTGCTACCGTTAGCTACTAAACTAGCTCGTTAGCTGGATTAAACTATTAGTACTTTCCCAGACTGTGCCAGTGAGCAACACTTACAGTACACACACCAAAAACCCAATTGATAACATTGAAGTCCATAAATAACAATCCATTATAGCAGTTAGCTATTTAGTTCGCTTTGCTGTGCTAATTCGTCGGTGAGATAGTTACAGTACTCACCGGGTTAGCTAGCTGGCTAATAGTTTCTCGCTAACCACGTAGCTGCCTGGTACTGGTAGTGGTAGGATTTGCTTAGAACAAACTCGGAGGTGAAGCAACGTTAGTGGTGGTGAATGTTTTTGGCCCGGCCGTAGTCCCATACCATCTCGTGACAGTTTATTTGAACGAACTCCACAAATAGATGCACATCTATATGGGCTACTGGTGTACAGTTCGTCCTCAAACTTTCACTTGCGTGGAACTCAAGGAGCATGATAGTCAGAAGCAAAAGTAAGCGTAAAACAATCTTATTTCCGGGTGAGGTCATCAATACTTTTCACAATAAAGGTTTTAGTTATTAAAATGTAATAAAAAAAAATTACAGGGTGCAGTTTTCATTAAATAAACATGACAATACTATTGCCTTGGGGATTCATCAACATTTGAGGAATGAAAATATGTATACATTATTCACACGTCATGCAATTTATGGTCAGGCGCTGATTTTGAAGGCAAATGACCAAAACCTAAATGCCATTGAGGACAACTGGGACCAGCTTCCCACTGTCCCACACCTACAGTTTAAGCCAAATATCCCAATAAAATGGTGGCAAGAAACTATAAAAGCGCGATTATTCTGAGTTGGTAAAACGTGTTGAAACAACCAGACATGAGTGATATGTTGTTGTTTTGCCTCCAATTAATCTTTTAATCTTATATGTTATGTATCGAGTGATGGCTGATATCTTTCACATAAAAAACACAGCTTTGTGCATACTGCAGTTAGGCCTTTATCACACAAAAAAACAAGCAATACAATCATTTGATATATCCAATTATGAAGAAGTTCATAATTTCATGTTAATATAACAGATTACTTCTCAAAATCACAGGTACAGATTGAACAAACAAGCCCATTAGTGACTAACTATGACTAGGGGAGGGAAAAAAGGAGAGAGACATACTGACGTAGTGGTGTTTTTCATTAAATCTAAACACTGCTATTTGTGAAAGTTTACCAAACTACTATATTTCAGTCTGTCATTCTGGTGAATGGGTATCCATACAAACTTCTTCTGAAATGCTCCAGTGAAGGTTTATGGCTGTAGTTAAATTAGGCACTGTTGCGTTACTTTGGCGTTGAGAATAATTACATATGTTTTGTAGCAGAGGCAGGTAGTTCCTATCACAGAACAACTGAGATGCTTTGTGTCTCTTAGCATTGTGCCATCCATCAGGAACATGTTAATGATCACTGGTTTGGAACTGGTAGCATTTGCTCATAGTTTGACAAACATAGCAGAGGTGCAGGTTTGCACCCATCAATTACATCAACAACATTCATGAACTGGAGCCAGGACAATGAATGTCATGGAAAAAAAAAACTATCTATTGATCTGATTTATATTTTGAGACAGTGGACAGTTGTCTGAAATTGGGTGGTTGTGAAATGTGCATGATAATAAAACAGCTTCCTTGCTGTCTACCATTATGCTGCATTAAGGACATCTTGTCTGTATGAACTTTGAAAATTGATGTGAAAAGATGACTCTGTCCACTGTCATTAGCAAGCATTCATGGACGGTTAGTGGCCAGATCTGCTTGATCACGATAGCAGGTGGTCAGTTCTCTGGGATGGATGCATGTGCGACCCCTGGTGGTTGACGTAGGTATTACATCTTGGAGGAAGCGGCCATGGCAGAGGCTCCTCCCCGGGTGTAGACACGCACACCAGAGTCCTGAAGGGGGAACAGGAGAGGCAGAGAGAGGAGGCAGACAGAGGAGAGGCAGAGAGAGGAGAGAGGGGAAAGAGAGGAGGCAGAGAGAGGAGAGGCAAAGAGAGAAGAGGCAGAGAGTGGAGAGGGGAAAGAGAGGAGGCAGAGAGAGGAGAGGCAAAGAGAGAAGAGGCAGAGAGAGGAGAGGCAGAGAAAGTGGCCACCACACAAGCCCTTTAATCAACACATACTGTTTGTTTTGTCTAATTCGCATTGTGTCCATCAATGAGGCCGTGACTGTGGAACTCCCTCTTGGGCATCAATAAAGCACTACTGTACTCTATTCTGCTTTTGACACATACCTTTTTGGCCTCTGTGTTGTACTTGTCTAACAGGGCCTTGACACGGTTGCCATAGTCAGAATGGACAGCCATCAGGCTCTGGATCTGAGAGAGGACAGACAGGACACCAGTGAGAAGCCAGCATGACGGCTGACAGACACTACTAGCTGTGGCATCTGTGGTCAAGTTGACAACGCTAGCAGAGATGTATCTGTATATCTGAACAGGTCAAGAGCCACACCCAGCGTTTCTGGATGAAGAGCTGGGCTCCTTTGATGTGTCCGGCCATGTTCTCACACAGCCTCTGCCGCTCATCCTCCTTCAGAACCTCGGTGAAGAACGCACGCACCTACAACACACACACATTGCGCATAGTGCATAAAGTCAGTACTTCAGTAGATTAACTAGGACCCAAATTGCACAATTCTAACAGCATTTCTGGGCCAAGGAACAATCTGTAGTTTAAATCTGACAGCACAATTCTGATAAAGAGTTCAGCATTCCTAAAGAAAAGGAATACCTGAGTCACATTATCGTCATCTGCGCTGTTGTAGCGGCCAACGTCAGGCGACACCTGAAACTTGGACTCCACAAAGCGGGGCTGTGTCTCTGGAGCACTGAAGCTGTTGGGGTAGTAGTTAGGAGCACCACCTAAAAGGTCACAAATAGAAGAAAAATAGAGAATGCATGTTATCTACATGTCCCCCACACACCAGACTCCTCCCTGTGTATACATAGTGTTCGTATAGAAATTCAACTAACTATCCACTAGCCCTCACCTAAACATTAACCAGTTGTGGCATGTCAACACACCATCTGAAAGTCCAGTGATAAGCGGGCCATGTCTTCCATGTAGCATGTGGGGGGGCCAGTGACTCACCAGAGCAGCATGTGGGGGGGCCAGTGACTCACCAGAGCAGATGTGGGGGGGCCAGTGACTCACCAGAGCAGCATGTGGGGGGGCCAGTGACTCACCAGAGCAGCATGTGGGGGGGCCAGTGACTCACCAGAGCAGCATGTGGGGGGGCCAGTGACTCACCAGAGCAGCATGTGGGGCGGGCCAGTGACTCACCAGAGCAGCATGTGGGGGGGCCAGTGACTCACCAGAGCAGCATGTGGGGGGGCCAGTGACTCACCAGAGCAGCATGTGGGGGGGCCAGTGACTCACCAGAGCAGCATGTGGGGGGGCCAGTGACTCACCAGAGCAGATGTGGGGGGGCCAGTGACTCACCAGAGCAGATGTGGGGGGGCCAGTGACTCACCAGAGCAGCATGTGGGGGGGGCCAGTGACTCACCAGAGCAGATGTGGGGGGGCCAGTGACTCACCAGAGCAGATGTGGGGGGGCCAGTGACTCACCAGAGCAGCATGTGGGGGGGCCAGTGACTCACCAGAGCAGCATGTGGGGCGGGCCAGTGACTCACCAGAGCAGATGTGGGGGGGCCAGTGACTCACCAGAGCAGATGTGGGGGGGGCAGTGACTCACCAGAGCAGCATGTGGGGGGGCCAGTGACTCACCAGAGCAGACGTGGGGGGGCCAGTGACTCACCAGAGCAGACGTGGGGGGGCCAGTGACTCACCAGAGCAGATGTGGGGGGGCCAGTGACTCACCAGAGCAGCATGTGGGGGGGCCAGTGACTCACCAGAGCAGCATGTGGGGGGGCCAGTGACTCACCAGAGCAGCATGTGGGGGGGCCAGTGACTCACCAGAGCAGCATGTGGGGGGGCCAGTGACTCACCAGAGCAGCATGTGGGGGGGCCAGTGACTCACCAGAGCAGCATGTGGGGGGGCCAGTGACTCACCAGAGCAGCATGTGGGGGGGCCAGTGACTCACCAGAGCAGCATGTGGGGGGGCCAGTGACTCACCAGAGCAGCATGTGGGGGGGCCAGTGACTCACCAGAGCAGCATGTGGGGGGGCCAGTGACTCACCAGAGCAGCATGTGGGGGGGCCAGTGACTCACCAGAGCAGCATGTGGGGGGGCCAGTGACTCACCAGAGCAGCATGTGGGGGGGCCAGTGACTCACCAGAGCAGCATGTGGGGGGGCCAGTGACTCACCAGAGCAGCATGTGGGGGGGCCAGTGACTCACCAGAGCAGCATGTGGGGGGGCCAGTGACTCACCAGAGCAGCATGTGGGGGGGCCAGTGACTCACCAGAGCAGCATGTGGGGGGGCCAGTGACTCACCCTGGTTGTCAAACATGCACATGGGGCCGTCTCTCTGGTAGTTGGCCACGCGGGTCCTGAAGGGGCAGTTCACGGGCAGCTGCAGGTAGTTGGTGCCCAGCCGGTGTCTGTGTGTGTCCGGGTAGGAGAACAGACGACCCTGCAGAGGCATGAGCAGTAGGCGCGCGCGCACACACACACACACACACACACACACACACACATACACACACACACACACATCTTAAATATAGAGCCACCAATTAAACTGACAACTATTAGAGGCCTGTGTTAAAATGGGTAACACAGGCTGTACCTCTTTCCAGACAGATAATACATATGATTTAATACCTTGAGACACATGGCATAAACATGCTCTCTTCTGCATACGTGCACATACACACTTACATTTAGATCAAAAGACACCTTTTGCCTGTTTTCATAGAATTACCTGCAGCATCTTATCTGGGCTGGCCTCAACACCTGGGGGCATGTTGCTAGGGTCAAAGGCCAGCTGCTCCACCTCTGCAAAGTAGTTGACTGGGTTCCTGTTGAGGACGATGCGGCCCACAGGGATCAAGGGGTAGTCCTTGTGGGACCACACCTAGGGATAAGGAGACAGGGAGTCACCGCAGGGAGTCACCGCAGGGAGTCACCGCAGGGAGTCACCGCAGGGAGTCACCGCAGGGAGTCACCGCAGGGAGTCACCGCAGAGAGTCACCACAGGGGCTCACATAAAAGACAAGGTTTCTTTCTACAGTCTGAACAAAGAGGAAAACTGCAAGCTAATATTATCTGTTGTTTGAACATCCAAAGATTTTGCCTTCAACAAATGGACAGAATCAACATATCTTTGCTAACAACAGATCACGCTCCAGCACCTTTGACATGCTAATGTTAAGGTATTCAATGAAGGCAGCTTTAAGCTTATTTAATTGTTTTCAGATTAAAGAAGTTTAGGAGTCCTGGTGTAATTGAATTTTATTAAATGTAATCAGTGGATGTTGAGGCAGGAAGGCGTTACCTTCGTCAGATCAAAAGGGTTGAACTGGTACTGCTCCGCCTGCTCAAAGGTCATGACCTGGATGAAGAAGCTCCAGGACGGGAAGTTGCCGGTAGCGATGGCGTTGTACAGATCTCGGATGGCGTAGTCTGGGTCAGTGGCTGCCAGGTGGTCTGCATCCTCCCCTTTAAGGTTCTTGATGCCCTGGTCAGTCTAGGACAAGGAGGTGTTTTACCAAGGGCTGAATACTAAATATTGATATTACCCCCCAAAATTGCCATTATTCCATTACATGGATATTAAAATTCATCCTAAATTAGGGAGACAAAAGATCTTTTGAACTGTTTGATAGGATACATGGAGTTTACGTAGAAGCCTTACTTTGAAGTGGAATTTGCAGTAGACAGGATGGCCTTCAGCATTCACCATCTTGAAGGTGTGGGAGCCGTAGCCGTTCATGTGGCGGTAGCCGTCCGGAAGCCCCCGGTCACTGAACAGGAAGGACACCTTCATAGAGACATGGGGACGCCATCTTCTGGTCAACCATTCTGTTCAAATAGTGCTTTTCTAGCAACACAATTTATTTGTGAAATAGCTGTTTGTGGCATGACAGAGTTCAAGTCATTTTAATTTGTTCTCAGGTTTTTCCAAAAACACTGACTCACCCACGACACAAAACCTTTAAGTTGTGTTCTAATAGCAACATGTTCCCTGAGGAGCCCCGGGGCTGAGGCCCTCACCCTAACCCTACCTGGTGGAGGCACTCAGAGGAGCCCCGGGGCTGAGGCCCTCACCCTAACCCTACCTGGTGGAGGCACTCAGAGGAGCCCCGGGGCTGAGGCCCTCACCCTAACCCTACCTGGTGGAGGCACTCAGGCCGCAGGCTCCAGAAGTCCCACACCATGTCCGGATCCTTCAGGTGGGTCTGGGGGTTACGCTTCTGAGAGTGGATGAAGGATGGAAACTACAAGGAAGAGCAGGGAGAGGCGTTCATTAGGGTTAGGGTTTAGGGTTAGGGTTTCATTCTCAATCAGCAGACAGTCGACTCTACACCTTCACTCAGCCCACTGCCACTTACCAGTAAGGCATCCCTGATGAAGAAGATGGGAGTGTTGTTTCCTGTCAGATCCCAGTTGCCTTCTTCGGTGTAGAACTTGACAGCAAAGCCACGGGGATCACGCACCGTGTCGGACGAGCCAGACTCCCCGGCTGAAACAACACCACCGAGCACATGAGAAAACTAGCAACACAGCTCCACATGACTGCATACTGAATGTGCCTTCCAGGAAACTCTTTGTGAAGGACTCACTGATTGCAAGTAACGCTGGAAACAATATCACACTAGTATTAAATTGATGGATGGATAGTATGGATTCAACCCAACAAATGTGTTTCCTAAGTAGTGGGTGTCTTCTTGAACATCATGGAGATTGTGGTGTGTCTTACCAACAGTGGAAAAGCGGATTGCAATAGGTGTTGTCTTGCCGACATGCTCAAACACCTTGGCTTTGCAGAAGTGGGTGATGTCATGGGTCACTTCCAGGAACCCGAAGGCTCCTGTGTATGAGATGTTACAGTCAGCCTCTGCAGCAGCCTGCTACACCGGAAGTACTTCTCAGTGTTCAGACAGAAACAAACGATAATGTATTATGAATAACTCTCCAATGTAAAACAAATAAAATAAATGACCAAAGAATACTCTGCACAACAGAGCAGTTGTATTTACTGTTTAAAAAGGTTCCTACTGGTTCCTAAACCCCGGCTCACCATGAGGATTTCACCACAGATCAAGTGATCAAACTCCAGCCTAATCTTTCCCCCGGCTTAGAGCAGTGTGCTGTCTGTGGTGGTACAGGTTAGAGGTCAACATTGAGTAACCGTAGTAACGTTGAGTGTGGACCAATCACCCGCTGAGGGGGCCTAGCACAGGTCTACATGTGGTTCTCTGCTCTGGACCTACCCTCAACAAACTGGGCTTTCTACCATCATACATGGGTCAGCCTCTGGGCTTCATACAATGTTTTATTTGCTGATTGGCTGGTGCTTTGGTCTCTGATTGGCTGGTGCTTTGGTCTCTGATTGGCTGGTGCTTTGGTCTCTGATTGGCTGGTGCTTTGGTCTCAGGTTGGCTGGTGCTTTTCCACCCACCTGCCCCTTTGGCATGCACCACCCTCTCAGGAATGCGTTCACGGTCGAAGTGGGCCATCTCATCGGTGAAGACCACATCCTGCACCAGCAGAGGGCCCCTGGGACCGGCCGTCAATTCATTCAGCTTGTCTCCAATGGGAACCCCAGCTCCTGTGGTCAGTACGTCTGGTCTCTGATCGTTTCAAAATATACATAGTTTTGTTATCTTCTTAATTCAGATGCATTCCAAACAAACCATGTTTGCTACATGACCACTACAGATACAAATTCAAACTAGTTGGTTGGCTAGCCAAATAACCTTTAAATGCTCAACTGACAATTACACACTGTTTTGTCGTAGAAGAATAGCCCATGGTTAAAAAGGAGCAGTCTAGCTTTCAGGCAAGTTCACGAACTGCTCTTGATGGCCTGAGTCAACATTGCATAATGTTTACAAATTAGTTTATTTTCCAAGAATGTTATGGTTAGATAACCATGAGTTGGCATTGGGGCTAAAGTTCATGATTCATGCAGGATGGCTTCAACTTGATACATGTCTATGAACAGAAGTTCTCAGTTGCAAACAGATAACCTTTTTGACGCTTGCCCAGGGACAAACATTAGACCATGTAATAACGCAAGCTGTAATTTAGCTATTGCAGTATCACCCACGAAAAGTATCAGAGAATGAAAATGCAATTATGATGGGTCGAAGTCATTACAAGGGCTACCTAGCTAACCAGTTAACCAACTAGGAAACGGACATTAAGCTAGGTTTCAAAAGTAAGATACATTCAAATTAGCAATTCACTTTGATCCTCGAACTGTTCTGCTGCACTTTATCCGTTATTTGCCGCTTTGGATAAGCGTTTGATAAATGAATACATTGTAAAATGGCTAGCCTTCAATTTAACAAAGACATTTCTTGCTAATGTCGGAAGCTTCCTGTTGTTGTTGCTCCGCAGGTTCTGCGGCTCTAACAGAATAGTAAACAATTTAGCTAGATAGCTAGCAAGCCAGCTCTACTTATTTTTGCATCGTGTATTAACAGCATACTTGTACACTATAGTGCTACTTGGAATAGCTTTGGTTACACTAGTCAGCTTTTTAACTAAGTAACTTAAATATGATATTTACATTAGCAAGCTAGCCGGAGTGTAATGTCCTCAAACGACCTCCTGCCCATTTCAGATAACAACGCGTTGCTGGCACGAACTGGCTGGGCTCTCGTTTCTACAGAACTTATTATCTAGCTAACAAAATCAAAAATAAAATGCAAACCTGAGTGTTTCGACTCTCTTTCCATAGCTTCATCTGATCTTTAGCTTTCTCTCTATTCTCAGCCATCTTGACGAGCAGCTAGCTAGGTTGCAAGACGTGAAAACAAAAATGTAAGCGTTTGTAGTTTGGTAATCGTCCGTTTCAATGCTTACTGCTTAGAAATGACGATGAACTTTGCTCCGGGTCTGCCCCGTGTTCTATTGGCTCACACCAAATGACCTACTTTCGGACTGAAAGAAGGCACTCCTACAACATTAGAGATACATCTGCGAAAATTGATTATATCCCCAAAAGTGTTTTGAGCTTATGAATACGATAATAGTCATTGATGTTTTATGTTGTACTGTATTTTAAGTAAATATGGTTATTGAATATGAAATATTCATTAAGATATGACAAACAATGAGTTAATATTCAGTTATTGGTCACTTCTAATAACTAAATATTCCATTCATACAAAGAAACAACATGTGTTGATGGTTCAATGTATTATTTGTAACACATTTCAAATGTATGTGTAAAGTAATTATATTTTAAATAAAATAAATAAGTCTACTGGCTAGGTTTATGTTGCATTACTTTTATTTCAAACAGTGTTCACACAATACACACTATGCTGGAGACACATCCACATCAAGTTCAAAATTATTTCAAACATGCATGGTCAAATGTATAACTGTTGATCAAATGCGTACAGAAAATAAAAATATTGCTTCAATTATGCATTTGGCACAGTAGGAAATGTAACGCTCGACAGCCGAGTTAGCTGTGAAATTATGAGGTGCTGGGAAGGCAGGCCAACCACAAGCTCAGCAGCAACACACAATTTGAAGAATGGTTACTGAGAAAGTAGATGGGCAAAGATATCTGAAAATGTATGATTAACATTTATATTTCACTGATCAGTTTTTAAAATGCTGTCATACAAACGAGGTTAGTTCACATGTTAGTTCACATTCTGTAGTACAATAAAACTGTATTGCCAAACGGGTATACGATGCAAAGAACCCCCATAAAATATTGTGTGGACACGTTTTAAACCCCACTGGGGGTTATTAATAATTAGACATCAGACTTCACAGATGCAGCCACAGAGAACAGTGCGTTATACTGTTCCAGAAAGGTTATGAGTAGTAGTGCGGGTGGAGTTGATCACCTACAAACAAGATGTTGTTATAAGTGTTCATAAGGGCTACATAAGGGTTACATAACTGTTCCTAAGGGCTACATTAGAGCAGAGAAATGCTCCTGGCAAACATCCAGTACTGTGTTGATGTGGGTGTGTGTGTATTCTACCAGTAAGCGTGTGTGTGTATTGTATTGATGTGGGGTTTTGGTGGGAATTGCTTGGGTGCAAAAATCTGACAATATTAACCTTTCCACTACATTTGTCAAAAGTATTGTTAAGCTTCCAATGGCTCCTTAAGTTAAATGAAAATGTAAATGTGAGGAATATTGATTGTCACATTGTCAATATTCATCAATGTAATGACAGTATTATTCATTCATGATAGTAATAAGATTGTACTATTTTTATGCAATAAATAATGAAAGCAAATACTTTGTACACTTTTTACAGAGCACCCCGAAACACAATTGTTAAATATAAATAATTGATACTGCAACGTTTTAGGTCAGATGTGGCCACCCTGTAACAACTGCTACAAATTGGTTGAACCTGGATTAAAGAACCTGGATTTATTATTCTTAAAAAAACAAAAAACACAAGATAAAACAACTAAACGGTATAGTGTGTCACTCACTATTTACAAATAACCACAAGCAAATCAGATCAAGCTTACCTCAGCATCAGCGCTGTAGTCCTTCATTGAACAGGGCATGAGTGATAATGGGTTTCAAAAGAAACCTTTCCTGAAAAAGGAGCTATTTCCCCCTTTTATTCTCTTGCTCTGGAGGACAGTAAACTAGAACAACAGTAGGCACCATGCAGACAGCTGTGAACACCAAGGCTGGACTCTGTCTCCATCCATTCAATAATCAACTCAAAATCTGCTTTTAAGGACTGAGTTGAAATTCCAATATGCACTGAAAGTGGATGCATCACAATTGCATAAACAAAATTGGAGGCACTTTGGAAAGCGGTATGGATTTTACTAGCCATAGAAAACTAAAATTGCCTCCAATTTTGTTTACAATCTTAAAATAAATGTACTTCTGTTGAGTATTCAACAGTTAACCCTAACATACTTATTTTAAAATACATAATTGTTTCCAATTCTTTTACTGGAATTTGAACTCTCCTTGTCCTGAAATAGAATCAAGCCCAACCCTGGTGACTGAAGGGGCTGTACAGGGAAAGGGGGGGGGCACTATGTCCTCCTCAGAGGATGCCACATAGGGCAGGGGTGGGGGCGGGGTGCGGGATGGGGGGCGGGGTGGGGGGTGGGGGGGCAGGGGTGGGGGGAAGTCCTAGGTCCTCCTCAGAGGATGCCACATGGACACAGGTTTCCTCAGGGTCGCCAGCATTTGGTTCCAGTGGGTGATGCCCATGCCGCTAGCCTCTGGGCCGATGATCACGTGACCCACGTTCTCCCCCCGGCCGTCCTCGGTGACCTCAGCCACCGTGACCCTCAGGGAGAGGACCTGGGGACACAGCACACCGGAAGAACTCAGACACAGAACTTAATGGATTTTAATTATACTACATTCGAGACTTGTGGAATGGTAAGAATTGATGTGGTCTAATAGGTATAAAAGTGATTATACTCATACAAATTGCAGAAACCTCAGAGTGACACAGAGTTCCAACTAGTTACTCAGCTGTCGAATCTTACAGGGTTCTAAGATGATCCCTATGTGAGGACATTCACCAGGACGCTCCTAACATCATGATCCCCACGTGAGGACATTCACCAGGACGCTCCTAGCATCATGATCCCCACGTGAGGACATTCACCAGGACGCTCCTAGCATCATGATCCCCACGTGAGGACATTCACCAGGACGCTCCTAGCATCATGATCCCCATGTGAGGACATTCAGCAGGACAATCGCAGCATCACCTGTAACACCACAGCGGGCACAGAGAAGATCATCGCTTCATTGAAGATAGGGTTTGTATCGTCCCTTTTCATGGATGTCTTCTTTTTGCTGATCTTCCTGCCATCTTGCAGAAGATACACTTTCACAAATGGATCTGTTGACGAGAGACATTTGAATGACTTTGAGCATTTTGTAGTAATTGTAATTGCTTGTCAATAACGTAGTTTCCATTGCTGAAGCTGGACAATCTCCCAGTATTAAAAACATGTATAAAACATATAACATCATTATATAATAATATACTTTTGTTGTATATTTCCCTGAATTTAGGTCATTATTTAAATATGGCATCCTTCTTAAGGTCCTTAATTGATTTTTGCAGAGGAGACGAGTCAAATCTGAATTTGGACAGAAAAAAGAAGTAGGTGATGGAAGGATATGGTGGGGGGGGCAACTAAAGAACAGTTTTACCCCTCCCCCCCCTCCCCTCCCCTCCCCTCCCCTCCCCCCCCTCCCCCCCCCCCTCCCCTCCCCCCCCTCCCCTCCCCTCCCCTCCCCTCCCCTCACCTGCAGTGGTTTTCCCGTTGGTCCACACGAGGTTCTTGGCTTTAGCCACCACCACTGTGAGGCGCTCTGCGGTGGGCAGGTAGCTGAGAGACAGCAGGATCTCCCCCACTGCATCCACTGCCTGGGCACAGTGACACTCCTGTTAGTCCAACCATCCATCCAACCATCCATCCATCCATCCAACCATCCAACCATCCAACCATCCAACCATCCAACCATCCATCCAACCATCCATTCATCCAACCAGCCATCCATCCAACCAACCATCCATCCATCCATACATTCATCCATCCATCCATCCATACATCCATCCATCCAACCATCCAACCATCCATCCCTCCATCTAGAGAAGCAGACAAACCTGTCACTGTAACTGAGAGCAGAATGGGCTAAAGTAGTGATTAGTGTCTTCTTTAGCGGTACCTTATTGATATCCTGTAGGTAGAGCCAGGCGTTGAAGGGCCTGACAGACAGGTCCAGGTCAGACAACTTCAACTCTGCCACCCCAGCACTGATGTTCCTCTCCTCTGCATCGATCCCGAAGGCGGAGAACCTCAGGCTGTTGTCCTCCAGGGCGGACGGCTCCAGCGGGATGGAGAAGCGCTCGTCGAACACGACTGTGAATGCGTTTGTCTGGACCTGCCATTATATCAGAAAAGGTCTGGTTGGCTAGATCATAGATTGTATGATTATATACTGGAATCTCTGTGTGGCCATGTCTGTTCAGTTCCTGTAAAACCCTGATAATGTAAAAGAGTACACATAAATGACATCAAAACAGTCAACCATTGTCCAACAGAGAAATAACTTTCAATAAGAATCACAGAGAAAACACAAGCTGCATATTCTCACACTTGCAGATTGTGAGACACCACAGCACTATAAATATACACATCTAAACCACGTGCGTCACCCAACGCGTCATCTTCACCTGCATCACTGCTTCTGCTGCCTGCGACTGGAACTCCCCTGCTTATCTACATGTGGCTGACTGTCGTTTTAAATTACAGGTTTAAGATTACCGGGGGGGGGGGGGGGGGGGGGGGGAGCAAGGGAGGAGGAGAGGAACAGAAGAAGAAAGAAGACGATCCAAGAAAGATAGGGAGGAGACCGTGAAGAGTGACAGAGAAGGAGAGGACAATAAGAGAGAAAGGGGAGAGAGAAAGGAGAGAGGAAGAGAACGAGAGCTAGGGGTAGCAGGCTTGATGGCTTGCTCCCCTGTGGACTGTGCTGAAGAATAGAGCTGATGTCATTCCTACGTACACAGGGAATAGAGCTGATGTCATTCCTACGTAAACAGGGAATAGCTCCCCAGTTGCTGCAGCAGGAACTACCACACATTCCTTTAGAAGTTACGGTCTGCTCTGAACCTAAAAAAGGGATGGCATTTGGGAGTGGTTTGTTTTTTAATATATAATCAGTGATGGCAATACTGACAACACTTTTTCACATTTAACACAAGTTAAAGTGAAGGTGTATGGGCTCTGACATATACCTGGGTAAAAAGAAGCCAATAGTGTCACTATGGTAACTGGACCTCACATCCGAATATATTCATACAAAAAACACTATAGATACGCAGTATATTCACCAGGAAATGTATGACTCCTTCTTAATATTCTTTTTAATATTCCCCTTAAAAAGTTTTGAAAAATAACCCTTTTCAAAACAGTTTTTTAAAACAGTTTTTCAAAACAGTTTTTCAAAACAGTTTAAAAAAATGTTTTTCATAAATGTTTTTTCGAAAATCTTTTTCGACAATCGTTTTAAAAATAGAGAAAATAGAAAAAAAATCTGACACCATCAGAGGACACACACTCTTACACAGCTGTACAACTCCACCCAAACTCACCCTAGTGATGCCCACATTCATCTCCTCTGGCACCAAGGTGACGCGGATGAAGCAACCAGGGAAGTCCCCCTCCTCGCGCTCCAGCAGGTCCTTGCCCTGGTGCAGGGCGATGTGGAGCAGGCCTGGGCCTGGCCCCGGGCGGGCCTCAAACTCCAGGGTCACCTCCAGCTGACCCACAGTGAAGTCGTGCCCAAAGTTGTTGGCCACAGAGGAGATGGAGCTGAGGGAGTCTGTGGAGATGGAGCGGTTGAGCTGCACCGGTACGGTGGCATCCAGCATGTGCTCCCGGTTCATCATCTCCAGGTGGCCCAGGTCCCTCAGGTCATCGGGGGTGTCCCCGAGCGCCAAGCTGGGCTTGCGGCTGGAGGGAATGGTGGTGGAGGTCCGTCTGTGGTTGTTGGCCACCACTCTCTACAGAGCAAAGAAAGAAACGGAATGTAGCATCTGCTGCACAGAATGCTACTTCAGTGGTGCCAAAGGACACTTACACACACACATGCACGCCCGCACAATTACACACCCACACATTGCACACACAGTGCACACACAGTGCGCACACAAAACACACAGAAATACATCCTGTGATTAAAATAAATATAAACATAAATTTAATGTTGATACCTTTGGCCTGTAAGCATTGTTTAAAAATACTGTTGTTAAAGTTCTGAAAATACATTTGGAACACTTGATCTTACCTTTTGTCGTACTTCGGAGAAGGAGTTGCCATATTTGTCCTGCAGGTGGCGGTAGTTAAAGTTGGGAAAGGGTGAGGGTGCAGGGAACTTGCCGGACTTCCACAGCCTCCAGAGGTTGAAGCCGGCCACGCCCAGCAGGACCATGAACCCACCCAGGTACACACCCACCTCCCACCCTGGAGGGTTCCGGACCACTGGGGTCACAGGTCAGACATTGTGAATGAGGCCATATCAAATTCCACTGTTTACCACAACATGGAATAGAATTGGTAACAAAACATGCTGAGGAGTGTGCTGGTTACTGACCACTGAGATGGTAGTCAGATATATCCCTGTTGTGTGCAGAGGACATCATGCAGCTACCAGCCTGCAAACAGAAGAAGAACTCAGCAATCCTGGACTCCAGGAACAATCAATCAATCCCTTTATCAAGTTTATTGTTACATTCAGTTGTACAGGTAAAAATGAAGTAACAAACAAAAATGGCATTGTCTCGACAGCACAGATGAAGCTAAAGAAGCTAGGGATAGCAAAAAGGGGGATCAATTGTGGAAGAAGCTGTCATCATCATTCTGCAGGGCAATATTATGATGGATCCTGTAAAAGCTGTCATCATTCTGCAGGGCAATATTATGATGGATCACAACACTTTGAATAGGCATGTAGTATAATTTATTTGCAGGTAAACATATACTGCATATGAATACTCTTGATTTTCAAAAGAGTTAGTAGCTTTAAAAAATTTTTTTTTAGCTTTGTTGGCATTAGCATAAACGTTAGCATTTCATATGGCTGCATAGAGTCTAATGCTTAGTAATCAAGTAGTCATCGCAGTCATGACTCATCGCAGTACATAAACACCTCACAGGGAACAATACATGTTGGTGTTACTGCAGCGGGAGAGATTTTATTTTGTTCAGAACAGCCTTTGGTAAAAATGTGCAGGGTAAAACACCAACTCATAGCAACTCGCTGCTCGCTGGTCTCCCAGCATGCGCAACCCGCCCTCTCCAGAGGATTCAAAAAGCAGCAGCCCGTCTGGTCTTCAATCTTCCCAGACGCTCCCATGTTACCCCGCTCCTCATCTCCTTTCACTGGCTACCCATCACGGCCCGTATCAGATTCAAGACCCTAGTTCTGACCTTCCGAGCGGTGAACGGGACTGCACCCGACTACATCAAGTCTCTCCTCCAGCCTTATACCCCCACCCGCCACCTACGGTCTTCTTCTGACAAACGTCTGGTGGTCCAACCACTCAAGAGCGCCCAGTCCCAACACAAGCTCTTTTCCTGTCTGGCCCCCCAATGGTGGAATCAACTCCCCACCTCCATCAGAGACACTGACTGTCTCCCCACTTTCAAGAAAAGGCTCAAGACGCACTTGTTCCGGGAGTACAACAGCACTTAGGAATGATTTGCTGGACCTGATGCTAGTTTCCTCCAGGATCACAATGACTCTTATTGAGCTCTTGTTGGTTAGTTGTAACAGATTTAAATTCTTGTAGTCGCAGTGAAATATCTTACTGTTGATTGCTTTTCTACAGGTACACTCTTGCACTTTTTGAGGTTAATGTTTTTTGATTGCCACTTGTTTAACTGCTACTCTTATGTTTCTTCCCTTTGGCACTTATTTGGTTTTTCACAATGTATGCTTCATGTTTTGGCTGCTCGCAATGTTTGGGGCTATCTCGTTGTTATGATCAGTGACCTATGCACTTTTGTAAAGCTCTCTCTTGGAAGTCGCTTTGGATAAAAGCGTCTGCTAAATGCATAAATGTAAATGTAATGTAAACATAGAGACCTAGTGTAAGCTGTGTGCCAGCAGGTACAATGTGTCATTTCACAGTTTTGATCACTTCTGACCCCCTTACCTCAACACCTCATCCCTGCCCTGTTTTATTTTTTTACGTTTTAAACGTTTTTAAACTCCCATTGGTTCAGGCTTAAGTGAACTGGAACATTACACTAATGACATAGAAGAGGGAAAGGGGTGGGGTGAAGGGGTTGGGAGGGGGCAAAAGAAATCCCTCAATTATTGCTTAGCATTTGTAAACTCAGGGCAGCCCAATTTAATAGGCTGGTGCAGTGCAGTCACAGTGGCAGCTGCTGCAAGAAGTGAGGCCTCTAGTAGAGACCAGCCCCAGGAGAACCTCCACCCTGTTCTGACAGACCCTCACACTACTACAGGAGAACCTCCACCCTGTTCTGACAGACCCTCACACCACTACAGGAGAAGCTCCACCCTGTTCTGACAGACCCTCACACTACTACAGGAGAGCCTCCACCCTGTTCTGACAGACCCTCACACCACTACAGGAGAAGCTCCACCCTGTTCTGACAGACCCTCACACTACTACAGGAGAACCTCCACCCTGTTCTGACAGACCCTCACACTACTACAGGAGAACCTCCACCCTGTTCTGACAGACCCTCACACTACTACAGGAGAAGCTCCACCCTGTTCTGAAAGACCCTCACACTACTACAGGAGAAGCTCCACCCTGTTCTGACAGACCCTCACACTACTACAGGAGAAGCTCCACCCTGCTGGAAGCTGGCAAATATGAAGGATGGAAAGCGGTGAAGAAGAAAAGGAAAAACCAACAGAGAAAGAACTGATGCAACAGAGAATAGAGAAATAGATATCTGTTGCAGTATAGCAGGCCTCTTTTTCTCTGTACTGTCAATTTACGGAATATTTTGAAATATATATTGATTAGCATTTAGCCAATCCAAATCCTTAAAAGGTATGCATTCCACAACGGTAAAGTGCAATGCAACGTAACCTGACACAAAACGCTTATACTTTAAAAACCCAGTCAAGAAACCAATGCTGATCGAACAATACACAGGACAGGACAAATAATCTTAAAATCTGATGGAGAAAGACACAAAAGTGTTGCCCTTGTAGAAACAAGATGGCTAACATGATCTGCTGACTAGTTGTGCATCTTTTCCCTTGTGCAAGATAAAGGACCTTTGCTTGTGTTAATATGCCCGAACTTATAGTGTGTGCCGGCTCTCTTCCCTGTGGAGAGGGGATGCTGCAGCCCACACAGACTGTGGACACCAGGTCTACGACCTGCTCCGCTCAGCTGGTGTGTGTGTGTGGGCATTTAGACATGTGTGTGTGCATTTAGACATGCATGTGTGTGTGTGCATTTAGACGTGTGTGTGTGTGTGAAGTCTGACAGGTGTGAGTGTGTACTTACTTGTTTCAAGTTATTCTGTTTTGTTTTAGTGTCCTGGTATGTATGTATGTGTTGGTGTGTACTGACGGCTAAAATCTTACTCTGTGTCGTGCATACTCTGTACTGAGAAGAAATGAAAATGTGTACTTGCCTTTATTAGTCTTCCCAGCTAAAACCCCAGGGATCAATAATAATGGATGCTGCACAGGAGAAAGTGGATGGGGGAGGGATGGGGGTAGGGATGGGGGAGGGATGGGGGTAGGGCTACAGGGATGGGGGTAGGGCTATAGGGATGGGGGAGGGATGGGGGAGGGATGGGGTTACAGGGATGGGGGTAGGGCTATAGGGATGGGGGAGGGATGGGGGTAGGGCTACAGGGATGGGGGTAGGGCTACATGGATGGGGGAGGGATGGGGGAGGGATGGGGGAGGGATGGGGGTAGGGCTACATGGATGGGGTAGGGCTACAGGGATGGGGGTAGGGCTACAGGGATGGGGGCAGGGCTACAGGGATGGGGGTAGGGCTACAGGGATGGGGGTAGGACTATAGGGATGGGGGTAGGGCTACAGGGATAGGGGTAGGGCTACAGGGATGGGGGAAGGGCTACAGGGATGTGGGTAGGACTATAGGGATGGGGGTAGGGCTACAGGGATCTGGGTAGGGCTACAGGGATGGAGGTAGGGCTACTGTAGGTTTAAATAAAAAAATGTAAGACGAAAAGAGTGTGTTTGTGTTTGTGCAAGAAGAGAGAGAGAGAGACGGAGGGAGAGAGAGATAAAGAGGGAGAGAGAGAGAGAGAGAGAGAGAGAGAGAGAGAGAGAGAGAGAGAGAGAGAGAGAGAGAGAGAGAGAGAAAGAGAGAGAGAGGGGGGGGGGGGAGCAAAGCAAGTTAGAGTCAAACCAATAGAGGGAGTGATCTCAGAGGGCACACTCTGTCAGCTTCCCTCTCATTTCTCACCGGCCTCAGCACAACTAATAAATCAACATTGCTTTTAATGTGGCCAGATGAGTCATAATCAAATTAACAGCCGTGCTTCTATAGAGGAGCTTGTGAGAGGTCTAGAGGATTCCTTTGAATCTCCCTCTCTATGTCCCAATGTCTATTTTTTGTCTCTCTCTCGGCTATTTCTCTCCCCACATTCTTTGGACAGGGGCTTCTCCTCTGTGGTGGAGTAACAACGATCCTCCCAGAGCTAGTCTACATCGCAGCTGAAATGTCAGATGGGGTATGTTGACAGCCGGGCCTCCCCCTCGTGCTTGATCCCCTGCACATCAATCAGGACCAAAACAACACTCTGCCTCACTCTTCTTCAACCCAGGCATCACATTCTCTGACACTTGGTGTGTGGGAAAGTTACAATGTGAAAAGGAACCCTGATTGAGTAAAGCACTAACAATCAATGTATGCTATAGAGAACAGATGGTCGATAGATGGTCAACTGGTCAGAAACAAATATTCAAGAAGTTGAAGCATAATAAAGAGATTGGAGCTGATTGCTTGTCGTTTAAAATGACTGAGATCAGATTATTTTCTAGGCCCCTCCTAATACAGGGCAAGGATGCCAATGGGGCTTTAGCTGAGAGGCATGTTTATTGCACACCAGAGAGAAGGTAGGATAATGTGTCACTTCAAACTCAGCTGCTCCAGATCAATTCTGACATTATTAGGCCATAAACTACAGATAGCTTCAGTCTCAAAATCTGTGTGGTTATAATGTAAAATAATAATACCCATGGGTTATTTGTTATTTATCATACCATTCGGTTACTTATTTATTTGAATAGCATTGCATTGACTAATGTTGATACTATTATCTAGTTGGATATAGGGCTGGTGTGTGTGTGTGTGTACACTTGATTGTACAGTATCTCTAAGATGCTGTTAGATGAACAGCCAAGCTGACTAGTGTATTCCTAGAGACCCTAACTGTTCAGTGCAAGCAGTATTTCATCAAAGCTGGGAGCAGCATGGGGACAGAGCCCAGGAAGGAATTTGCACAGCCAGTTCACACATTACCAAGTGTTTTCAATAAGTCCTAAAGCATAATTGATATGCTGAAGATGTGCTTAGATACAAATTTTTATGGGAAGATTTAAAGAGTGGATTGTTGCCTAAGGCCTACACTCAGTTTGCAGGCAAGCAGTTTTTGTTTACATCTTTTCTTGGTGAACTGATTTCTAGGCAGACTGGGTTAGCTTGTAGTTTTCATTAGATGCAAAAACTATGTTGTCTATTCGAGATTATTGCATCACCTCGCAGAAGCACCAGCGTGTCACAACATGGACTCGACGGTACTGGTTATCACATTTGTAGTGAATTGAGGCAGAATGCATATTTGACCTCCATCTGTGAGACGTATCTTCGATCATGGACAAGCGACTTTCAGAATGCTGGTTGTTTAGTAAAAAGGGACGATTCAATATAGTAAAATGCGGTCGTTTGTGCCAAAGGACAATAACTTTTAAAAGACAGAGACTTCCCGACCGAGAGTGGTACTGAAAGGACAGCTCCCAGATTGGTAATGCTGTGCACACCGATTGCCTATCCCGAAAACGATTTAAGACAAAAAGAAAGTAATATATGATTGGCCAATTTTAAATACAACAGAAATCCAATTTAAACACAATAAACCATGAAATATGCATAAAAGCCAACACAGTCGAAGACACTTTATTTACATATCCTACCAACCGATTAACTGGTTTTTGAAAGAATGTATTTCAAATCAATGTTTCGGTTGAAAAAGCCTTAAGAATATACTTGATTAATTTACACGGGTGGGTAGGCTTAAATGTTTGTTATATTAAAAAAGGCTATGCTTTCATATGCGTCGCGAATAATTACAATTTTATTCTGCCTGATCTGGTCATTGTTGAAACGGAGATGATGAAAAGAGACATTGAGAAGTCCCGCTGGGTCTGATTATATACTGACAGAGACCAACAGTTTGTGGTTATATTTCAGAAACAAATATGAAGAGACGGTGAATTGGTGTGGGGCGAACGGTAAACTGGGATTTTAGCACTTACCTAGTATGAGTTTTCTTTTGGTGCAACGGGGACGTGGGTAAAACTCCACTGCTCTCCCTTCTTCACGCGCCACTCTCCATCCAAAGGCACAGGTGCCTTGCAATCCACGAGAAACGTGATAGGCTACTTCTCTGGTCTTAATGTATCACTGGGGGTCTCGTATGCTGGCATGCAGTGTCGAAATCATTCTCGTGGAAGGATTCTGCTGTTTGTAAATGCCTTTTTTGTAGGGTTTTCTTGAGACCGCTGCCAGAAGCATTTCCATAAGAGCTCTCTCCCCCTGACTGCAGAAGTCCCACCCCTGCAATGCAACTTCCAACCCTTGACCGGAATACACCGAAGCGCTCAATAGAACGGGTAGAAGGCGTTATTTTCTTACGCAACGGGCACATCAACATAAGAAAACGTAAATTAAAAAGAAAAAGCTAATTAAATGAAGTCATTGTTGGTGGTGGGTGATGAGGTGGTGGGTGATGAGGCTAATAATAAGAATCAGATGCCTGTGCACAATATACCCCCCCCCCCCCCCCCCCCAAAACATGGCTGGGGTGTTTCATAGTGTGTTATGAACCTTTAAAAAAGTAATATACATAGTTTATAGCATTTAGGAGAAGCCAAACACATCAAAGCCAATAGGTCATTAACTATTAACTATAGACTGTGACAAACAGACACACACACACGCACACAAACACACACAAACACACACTAGCTGTAATTCAGAAGTAGAGGAGTCAGATGGCTGAGCGGTGAGGGAGTAGGGCTAGTAATCAGAAGGTTGCCGGATCGATTCTCCGCCGTGTCAAATGAAGTTGTGTCCTTGGGCAAGGCACTTCACCCTACTACCCTCGGGGGGAATGTCCCTGTACTTACTGTAAGTCGCTCTGGATAAGAGCGTCTGCTAAATTACTACATGTAAGTAGGAGCCCTTTAGTTATTTAGTGCAGAACTTCTGTACTTTTGTACTCTGGCCTTGACATTCTCGTAAATAGTTTTGCTGTATTCCTTTTAAAAAGAGGTACATTCTGGACTGTAGTGTCTGCTCACACAAAGACAGACAGGTCTTAGGTGAGGACAACCTCCCACACACGTGTGATTAACTCGCTTTCCACGTGATCGGTTCAGCTTGGGTTTCCTTCAGACGTTCGACGTACAAGGTGCGTTCCTAAACACGCTTCCCAGTCATGATCTCGCAATGTTTTCTGAATTTTCTTGTGAAATGTCACAGAGACAGGGACTGTGGACACACAACAACACAATCCTCTCTCTCCAATATAGGTGGTATCGAGGCTGAAGCACACGAGGTCGGTATCCCTGGCTCACGCGTCATATTTATTCAGTCAAATGTCTCCATCTTGTGGTCAACGCTGAGTAGAACTTACTGTGGTCTGCTGTCGTATATTTCATATGAATTTACAATTAATCAAGCTCTTCATTGATAATATTTTTTTTTATTTTACTTTTTCAAGTATTATATTCTTAGTATTTACGCTTTCCATGTTACTGTGGAGGAAGACAAGAAATGCCTTATATTTCAATCCTAAACCATCAGTTAGCATTCCCAGTGAGTGGAGACCAGTGTCCCTGGCCTACAACAAGAGGGACATGCTTTGCAGACGTTCAGACAGAATCATGACACCCGCATTTTTTATAAAAACATATATTTATTGTTCTTTTACCATCGGTTAATGAAAGATATACACATATATAGAAAGCCAAATGAGCTCATCTGTCACAATGCATTGACACCACAGCAAATTGGACTGTTGGTAATTACTAACCATGAATGACACCTATTGGAACTCATCCTGCCAAAGTGGTTTCACTCCTTGTTATTACTCTCATAACTTACAAGAGGAGGGGGAAACTGTACATAGACCTGTACACTAACACACTTCCCCCCCTAGAGGTGAAAATAACACAGTATTTTAATCTTAATCAGGCCAGAGATCAGACACCCCTCCATATTGTTTCTCACGGTAAATTAGACCCCAGTCTAGTGAAGCCTTCTTTTAATAACAAAGACGATAGTCCCTAAAGTGTACAGAGCGAGGTGCACTGTATTCAGAAAGAAATGTGGGCTAAAACAGATGAGATCAGACCCAACATGAATGTCTACTCTTGGGGAGGACGGCCACCAGTGCAGTCCCCATTCCACACACAGTCATCGGTACACTAACCCTGTTACAGCCACACACCTGTTACAGCCACACACCTGTTACAGCCACACACCTGGTACAGCCACACACCTGTTACAGCCACACACCTGTTACAGCCACACACCTGTTACAGCCACACACCTGTTACAGCCACACACCTGTTACAGCCACACACCTGTTACAGCCACACACCTGCACATCTCTGGCTTCTGCTAGCAGGACTCCTCTGAAACGCAGCTTGAACTCTTCAGACTGGCTGCCATGGCCTTTGGTTATGACAACAAAATAATTGCTAAGATAAGCTACTGAAATACAACAGTTCGTAAAGGTTAATAAAACTACAGGATGATTAATCCCGATTTCTGTCTGATACAAAAAAATTAAACCTCATCATACCTATTGATTTTGAATGGTTTGTTAAACGCAGTATTAAACAGAATTAAAACAAATGTAACAAGATAGTTCAAGTTGACGATGCATTTACTCAAGTGCTTTATTTAATTATGTGTGTGCAAAACAAGATGGTCTCTGTTCTATACTGTTCACTTACTAGCTAACAACAACCTGCATACATTGATCAAAATGGCAATATTGATTCCAGGGAGGGAAGACTGAGTCCACGGTGAGCTCATTTGTTCAGCTAGAATGAGTCTGAAGCTGCATGCGCTTGTGATGAAGCTGAGAGGGTGTGCTCGCTGTAGGAGGACACTTGTGATGAAGCTGAGAGGGTGTGCTCGCTGTAGGAGGACACTTGTGATGAAGCTGGGAGGGTGTGCTCGCTGTAGGAGGACACTTGTGATGAAGCTGGGAGGGTGTCTACCAGTAACAGCCAAGTCAATATCACAACACATCATCAGCACGTCATAGGCAGGTGGGTTGGTGGTGGTAGGTCTTCAAGCAGGGTTTTAAGGCAGTGGTTGTTCTACTGTTTTACACTGATCTGGGGCTTCTGAGTGAAGTGAAATGTAGTGGTTGACCAAAAATATAAGCTCTAAAGAGTGAATAATGGTTTGAAAATACCCAGACTCAGTCATTTTCCCCCTCGTCCAGGTGCATTCTGATACATTCCAAGTGTTGATGAGCCATTCGACGACCAGTTGTTTCACCAAGGCTGGCAGCTAACTCTTCATTTGTCACGTCATCCACCTCCAGTTTCAAGCTCATCTAGGAGCGTTCTAAAGTTCTGTTCACTGAATGAGTGAAGGGCATTGACAACCCAACTTTTCCAATGATTGTGGGTATGATTCCAATGATTTCCAATGAATGAACGATAAACAATTCAAAAAAGTACAAACTAAAAGTACAAATGTTTGATTGTGCAGTCCTTTGAAATGTACTACCATCTCCCCTACCGCTGTGATGAATTAGTCTTAGTTCCACACTACAAATTGTTCTTAAAATATGACACATGATCCTCATCGTCAGTTCAGTCATAGTATGTGCCACAAAATACATAGAAGAGAATATGTGAAACAAAGTCGCATATTGTGACAAAGAAAACATGTTTAAAATACTGTGATGTTTATGGGTTATAAGCTCATTTATATATTTTTGTTGTTGACATTTTAATAATTGCACAAATCCAAAGAAAAAGCCCAAAGGAGTGTTTTCCCCTCCAACACATGATACCAGAAGGTCCCGGAGCCTCTGAGCCCAAGTCCTGTTCTGGTGACTGCATCAAGCCAAATGGTCAGCCGTGCTTTTTTGGAGTCCACAGCCAGGTGATTTTGGAACAAGCCCAGTAAGGACACTTCAATGATAATTCTCTATCCAACAAGTTAATTAAATGAATACCTCTGTTAAAAATATTTTAAATGCCGTCAACTCTATATCACTTAATTTTGTGTATTTTTTAGAGACCGGAGGGCACATCTTTGGTGACAAAAGTTTGCATGACACTAATGGTACAAATATAATGTATTTTAGCCAATGCTTTTATCTAAACCAATATACAGCACATGGGGGGTTTCTAAACCTGTCATCTGTTGATCTGGAGTCTAATGCTCTAACCACTGAGCTATACCCTACTCTTATAGATTATCTGAGGAAGTAAAGCATTTTTTTGTCCACTCCAGTTTTCAGTGCTTAAAAGTGATCTAAGGTTGAGATTAATTAACTTTTGGTGGTGTAGATAGAACTCTATAGATATATACAGTAAATGCAATAGAAAATCTAAAATCTTGTCATTTCTCGTAATTCTAGAAATTTGGGCATTTAGTTCAACCTACCCAACCAAGAGTGCAAGGTGTGTTGGAGAAATGTTCCCCAGTTTATACTGCGTCCACCCTCATCCATTAGGGCACCGCCAGCATGCTTCATGTTGATACTGGAAGCTCCACTCTGCACACGCTCTCTGAATCACTGAAAACTGAAAGAATTTGTAGGATAGTTTCCTATCCGCAATACTTGTAAACTATCAGTAAAGGTAACTACTCAGAGATGCTTCCAAAATGTCACAGCAGAACATGACTGTGTTTTGACACTGTTAGATCTGGAGATTTTAACGTGCAAAACCGTGCTCTGGCTCTCTGACATTTAAACAGGTAGAATACTTTCTGTCTTTTAGAAATGATTTCTAAAGAGTGTGTCACACAAGGACATTCAAAGTGATCTTTCCAGAGCTCCCCTCCTTCCTCAAGTCAACTGCTTCCAAGCACACACACACACACACACACGATTGTCCAGATTCATGACATCATCAACTACTGAATGACTGAACTTTTTGGGACCAATTAGTCACGTGGTGGAAGGGTACTGATACCAACTAGAGCTTGCGACCTGTGTTGCTATGGTGACTCTAGATTTTTGATGTAACCTTACTACTTATGGTTGCTCTTTTAAATTAATTGAGATCCATCCATCTCTCGTTGGCCCAAGCAGATGCAGACTAGTGTTTACCTCCCCAGGACAGTGTGTCTGATCTGACCATACTCCTGTGTGCATGACAAGCATGAGAGGAATTACACTGCTGCACATTATTTAGACTGAGAACAGTGAATGCTGCCAAAAAGGCAAAAGTTTACTGGTGTCGTACATTCGCATCAGTGAAGAACAGAAGATGGGGTCTCTTTAAAGAGAGACGTGGCGTTAGGTAGGGCTGAGTGGTTCTCAAAGAGGCTGGGCCTGGGTCACATGACAAGTATGGGTTTGATGTTGGGCCTGGCTCTGAGGCTGGGCCTGGCTCTGAGGCTGGGCCTGGGTCTGCTGGAGGATGTGCACCACCCTGCTGAGTGAGTTTGTGCTGGTGAAGGCCAGGTACTGGCAGCACAGCCAGTCCTCCAGGCTCACTCCACACCCAGAGTCCAGGGAGCGCTCTGCAAACTTAATCATCATCAGGGTTCGCTTCAGGTCCAGCCAGTTCTGGAGCGTGGACTCCCGCTGGCTGGGGTTGGTTCCCGGCGCTGGGGCGTTGGTGAGCACCTGGAACAGGTCCTCACGGGGCCCCCAGAGCAGACACTGCAGGCAGGCCCGGGCCTCGGCCATCTGGATCCTCTCTGAGGGGTTGACGGTCAGCAGGAGGCTGGCCAGCTGCTGGAGCCCCTGGGAGTACAGCGAGCGCATGGGCAGTGGCGGCAGGTCAGCCCAGGTGTACTCCCTCTCCTTCAGGTCAGGCGTCTCTTCGAAGGGGTTGGGTCGGTGCAGCATCTCGTAGATGAGGATGCCCGTCTGGAACTCATCGCATTTGCGGTATTGCGTTGCCGTGACGATCTCAGGCGCTAGACGTGACTGGCTGCGGAGGGCGCCGGGGTCCACCACCAGGGGTGTCTTCTGTTTGGCCTGAGAGAAGTTACTGATAATGAGACGTGCGGGGCAGGTGGAGTTGGCGGCGACAGAGGCGGCCGAAGGGGCAGTAGTGAGGCCAGTCCCAGAGGGGGCAGCATTGTTGTTGGCCTCCATCTGGCCCGGGTTCCCAGGGTTCCCAGGGTTCCCAGGGTTCCCAGGGTTTCCAGGGTTCCCAGGCTGACAGTGCACCAGCAGCAGGTTCTCCAGACGCAGGTCACAGTGGGTCACATGGTAGGGCTTCATGTGTTCCAGTCCAGAGCACAGCTGCAGTAGGAGCAGACACACCTGCCGCTCGTACAGGTCTGGGGTCCTGGCGTGACGCACCTCGCCCTCCTGGACAAAGTCGGCAACAGTCTGGAAGGGGACCTCGCGGGTGATGACCACCACGCGACTTCTTAACTGCCCCGTAGTGCCCATGTGACTCATGGCATGACTTTCCTCTGATTGGCCGTTGTGGGTTGTGTTTGAGGACGTTGTGTTGCTTTCACCAACTTTCTCAGTCTTTGTCTCCTTGTTTTTCGTTTTCTGTTCTTCTTCCTCGCCCTCGTCCTCATCCTCCTCCTCTTCTTCTTCCTCCTCCCAGGGTAGCAGGCGGGCTGGCACGTCAGCCAGGAAGTGTCCACAGTCCTGCTGGATGTTGAAGTGCAGGGCCAAGCTCTGTCTCACAGCCAGACTGTGGAAGAACCGCTGCTGGGTCTCCTTCACTTTACTGCGACAGATCTGGAGGGAACAAAGGAGAAACAGGAGAGAGAGAGACAGGGAGAAGAGGACAGAGGGAAAAATACAAGTGTCAGTAGCCATCCTATTGAGCACTGTGTGCATCACCATCAAGTCCTCTTTGTGCAGTTGCCACTCTGATGCTATTCTGCATAAAACAGTAGAGACAAAAAGGAATGCTTAAAATCCCCTTCAGCTTCAATAGAACAGAAAGAGCTGGTAAATCCACCAGAGAGGTCACAGGAGACCTTCCTCTCAGTCTCATGCCTCTACCCTCAAACTGGTTTCATTGCTGATGCCATTGATCCTGCATGTATCTGGGAGATGAGAGCGTAGTCAGTGACAGCCCTGCCCAGCCTGGCTCCCTGCTTCCTAAACCCCAGTGACAGCCTCTGCAGCTCTGTGTCTTCCCAATTCTCTTCCCTTTGAAGCCAGGCACCATGGACTACCATGGCAGGGCTCCTCCTCACTCTCACGAGGATCATGCTGAGCTGAATACAGAATTGAGCGTGAGAAAAACGAGGAGAAATAGAACAATTTGTCCATTGGGTGTTTATGGGCTGCACAACGTCACGCTGAATATTCTAACTGAACAGTGTTGTTTGTTTGTTACATAACATTTCTGCATTCTCTAACTTTCTCCTCTTTTACACGTAACCCCCCCCCCCCCCCCCTCACACACACACACACACACAACCCTCAGAGAAATGAGAAGCACATCGTTAAATAGTCATAAACAAATCCCTTCTGCTGATGGGCAGCAGGAGGACAGAACCTCACACAAGTAGGTCACATTAACATGAGCGGAACTTTTTAATGGGGTAGCAGGAGCTCAGTCTGGCCAGTCTACTTTCTTAATGTGCAGACAAGGCTTTAAAGCGCAGCAACGTGGAAGGTTCTAGAATATGTAAATAATACAACACTCGGGTGAACCCCCCCCCCCCACACACACACACACACACACACTGTCGGATACATGCAGCATCCCTCGTACTAAAGAGAAGACCTTGGCATCACATGACATTACACTGAAACATGTCAAGATATTCTCTTTAATATTCCATAGGAGTGTATACCCTAAGTGTGTAAAGTACACATTAGACTTAGTCGTAGTGTAGTTGTGATCTGGGCAGGAGTGTGTTGGTGGTGTGGTCTCAGGCGTACCTTGATGGCGTAGGTGACCAGTGGGTCCTTGGCATAGGAGGCTGTGTAGTACACGGCGTCCCCAGCCTCGCAGCACGGCCTTCCCGTGGTGAGGCGGAAGAGCGACCAGCTGTCGTTCCCAAAGCGCAGGTGGTCCTTCAGGCCCGCCATGAAACGGTCTTCACACTTCCCCGCCAGCTTACGCAGAGTGTCTGTGTGCAGCCCTCGAATCCTGCCCACCACCTCCTCCCAGCTGTCCATGCCCCTGTACAGCGCCTGTCTCTGGGTCTTGCTGCTCCCTCTGGCCCCGGCCCCTCTGCCCGTGGTGCGGGCCCTGCCAGCCAGGGACTCGGCACTCCGGCAGCCCCTGTGCTCCCTCCCCGTGGTCGCGCTGGGAGCCGACGCCAGACACGAGAGGCTGTTGGCCGGACGGCCCTTGTTGACGCCGGTGACTGGTCTCTCCAGGGAGTCGCCGCTCTCCTGGTCGTGGGGGCGGGGCTCAGAGCTGAGGGAGGAGCTCTGGCTGGTAGTCTCCCAGGTACCGTCCAGGTCGTAGAGAGGGTTGGCCACGCTGAAGTTGCTGCCCCCGGGCTTGGCTTCAGCTTTGGGCTTCAGCACACCCTGTGGCAGCTCCTTGGGCTTCAGCCCAGCCTGTGGCACGGCCAGGCTGGAGGACTCCGTGGTGGAGCGGGACACAGACTTCTTCGGCAGCGGAGGAGGGGTGGCCTGGGGGCCGTCCAGGTCGAGCGACGCCAGGGTGTCGAAGGAGCTCTTCATGTTGCGGGGCTGCTTCAGGGGGATCATGTTGGCTCGAGACAGACCTGAGAGAGGAGAGAAGCCCTTAAACCAGCATCTACAACACATGCATCACCAGGCCAGCAGACTCAAGTGAAAACAACGGTGAACCAAAACCATTTTCAATACCTTATTAAAGCCAGGAAGCCTATTGTACAAAATACTGTTACAGTTGGCTAACGCTATAGTTACAAGCTAGGAAGATTCCATCCTCTACTTGTCTTCTTTGTGATGTGTTCAGTCTAAGGAATAACTGTAGGTCTCATGGTGAGCAAGACTAAGCCTTTAGCACGTAAGGTCAGATACTGTAGCATGTGAGGGGAGGTCTTAAGGATTCAGGACAGTGAAAAGAACAGCTGGCTGCAGCCCCATCCAATCCCATGATCTGGGAGAGAGTGCTTAAAACACTGAGGTTGGACAGCAATTTTAGCAGAAGGCGTTACTTAACAGTGGCCTCATTTTTTATGTGGGCAAAAGACTCCAGATCCTATCTGGAATAAAAACAGAAGCGATCCAAAGAGTTTGGGGAATGAATGAGTTTGAAGAGGACATAGACCATGATGGTGTCTTAGAGCAGGGCATAGACTCACTGTAGGGTTGTTATGTTGGCAAACTCATCCTAGAATGCCCCAGTTTCGGGACAAATTACAAATGACAACAAATGATTTGAAGCTGTGGTTCCAGGTTACATGTAACTGGACCATTCCATTACACCAATTGCTGGTTAGGGAGGTCACGTTGCCGTACAAGATTCCAATGCAAAGTTGTTCGGACACAACCTCTGTCTACCTCACATGACAGCATCTTAAAATGTGTTTAGCAAAAAGTCTAAATAAACGGTATTTTCTAAGATGGATAAAAGCAGATTCCAGATTCTGTCCTGGGACTGACCACCACAGACCTCTGTCATCACTGCAGGTCAAGACTGACCATCACAGACCTCTGCTATCACTGCAGGTCAAGACTGACCACCACAGACCTCTAACATCACTGCAGGTCCAGACTGACCATCACAGACCTCTGTCATCACTGCAGGTCAAGACTGACCACCACAGACCTCTGCCATCACTGCAGGTCAAGACTGACCATCACAGACCTCTAACATCACTGCAGGTCCAGACTGACCATCACAGACCTCTGCCATCACTGCAGGTCAAGACTGACCATCACAGACCACTAACATCACTGCAGGTCCAGACTGACCATCACAGACCTCTGTCATCACTGCAGGTCAAGACTGACCATCACAGACCTCTGCTGTCACTGCAGGTCCAAGACTGACCACCACAGACCTCTGCTATCACTGCAGGTCCAAGACTGACCACCACAGACCTCTGCCATCACTGCATGTCTGCAGTGAGGAGCTGTTGACCAGATTGTACTAAATGAGTTCCTTAAATCCTTTGATTGCACACAAGTGTCAACATCCCCACTTTTAAATCTGATTAAAATCGTCAAACGCGAAACACAATCTGCCTCCTGATCTAACTGCTAAGCCTGCTACTGCTACAATGCCACAGAAAACATACTGCTGTTCATCATATCATCATTTACAGCAAGGTATATTCCTAAAGTGATTAAAAGCCTCGATATCAACATTATTACAGCATTCATCTTAGCTTTTTTCTTTTCACAGTTCTTACATTATTATTAGTGAATATCAAGTGACCATTGACTTTTGTCCCTTGCCCACAAGGGAACACAGCTGCCAAACACCAGCGATGACTGGCTGTATATTTAGCACTTGTACTAGGTATACTTGAATTGAATGTATGAATATGTTACAGAATGAACTAGGACATCACTAGCACACAGCTCCTACTTGTCAGTAACCTCCTACCAAAACAAACATGAAGGGATAGCACTCCAAAACTAAGTTAAACATTTGAAAGATCCCGAAGCGAAACCTTTTTTTTCTTCTTCACAGCAGATCCCTCCTCTCAATCCAGGTATTTAAATCACAGTACATGGCCTTTGTGGACTATTCATCTACTCTGATTGGATCATGTAAAACTACAATGCTGCATGACCAGTATTAAACATGAACATTACACTGAAATATGACATGTAGATGCATCCATCGAAAGCGAGCGACTCTAAGTAGAACGGAGCACAGGCAAAGAGAGGAGATGGTATCAAATATTCATATACAATCAAATATTGAGGTGTGTCAGAAAAGTATTCATGAGAAAGAGAGAGAGAAACACAGGAGGAAGAGCCTACCTGGACCGTGCTAACGTGTCAGGATGATCTGAGAGGCAGAGGGAGCATGCAGCCCTGTGCCAGGATCCCTACCTAAGAGATCCTGCTGCACCACTCTGGCCAAGCGGCTGGCTACTCTAACATTCTGTCTGGGTGAGGCTGGAGGCAGTCTCTCCTGCTCTCAGGAGGAGGTGTCTGGGAGGGAGGAAGGAGACGAAGGAGCTCTTGAGAGGACATGCATGTCTGAGGATGTTTAAAATGTGGAAGAGTCTGACAGAACTGGATTAGACAAAGCTTGGTGTGAGGACTGAGAGCTCTACACAGTCAGCTGTCTCTCTGTGTCTCTCTGTGTCTCTCTGTGTCTCTCTGTGTCTCTCTGTGTCTCTCTGTGTCTCTCTCTCATTAGTTGTTGTGTGTAACTAGGTTGCAGAGTGCTCATCACTTAGCCACCCTGGAGTCTTTCATTACAATCAGGGCACATACAGCACTCAATGCCAATTCACACGTTCTCACACGCCCACAGACAAGCACCCATAGACAAGCGCACACACACACGGTCACAGAGACACACGAGGTGTCGTTAAAATAAGCGCTTCACACAAAATCAAATCTGTGCACTCGGCTCATCAGTCCTCCATCACATTCATCCATTCTCTGGTGTGCACACACTGTCTGAAATTCTCTTCTCTTTCCCTTCACGATCAAAGCTCTGGCTCCTTCAGTCCTTCTGGCTGCTCTATGCAGTGAGCCTGCACAACACCCTTCCCTCCCTCAGGTTGTGAGGTGCCACACCTCTTACTGATAGCCATGAATAGGCTCGGCCGTGGCTTCCAGCCAGAGTCCTGCATGGAACGTTACTGGCCATGAAATTGAACTTCCTCTTTGCATTGCTGAGTAGCTAGGCACTAGCTGCCAGCGCGAGCTGATCCAGACCATGACAGAGCTCTCTGTCTCTGGAGCTGGTGACATGATACACCATAGAAATATCTTAGTATCCCAAACATTATACATTATGGAAGGATATATTTAGACCTTACTGAGTACAGCAACAAAACAGACTGATGTGCCCAGTCATTCACGTAAAATAAAACAGGGTAGTCTTTAATATATCCTCTTAACATGCTACTGATATTCTGACCATTTACCCAGATGATTTACACCTTCTAGGACTAGTTCACAAACTCCCCACTTCTGCCTGAGGACTTCTCTTCTAGTTCCTCAGCAGAGAAGGTCCTGAGTCCTGACACCCAGCCTCTTCCTCACCACAGTGGGTGTCAAGGTGTCAGCTTACCCATGTTGCTGTAGGTGGCGCTGCAGGAGCTGGAGGCGGGTGAGTGTGAGCCGTCATCATCTGGGTCACCTACGCTGGCACTGCCATCACTGGCCGGGGCACACGCCTCCCCCACAGAGCCTGGCTGCAGCCTGGCCAGCTGGGAGGAGGCTGTGGCCATGGGGCCTTCATTAGCGCTGCCTGGCAACTCGCTGTGAGGGCACAGAAAAGGTTGCAGGGTTAGAGAACGAGCAGTATTAAATATATGGAACATAGATAAAGAAAAGCTTTTAAGGACAAGGAACCCTTGCGTGAGGGGAAAAAGAGAGACTATTTTCAAAGCGCGAACAAACCCAACGTGGGCACACAGGGCAGACTACAATTACAAAGAGACAACAACATGAAACTTTTCAGTGGGGAACACCATGCTACAGAGGACACGTTAAATGGTTGATGTTATATGACCGGACAGGGTCTGCCTTCTGGAGGGTTTAGAAAGGCAAAGTGGAGATTTAGCTGCCTGTCACAACACATGCTGTAACAGTGAGCTGAGTCACTTGGGGGTGGGAAGGCTGGATTGAGACGATAGAGACAGGCAGGAGATGTTGGGAGCTCAGCTGTGGGGAGATAACATAGGTGTCATTATTCTGTGCAGTATTCAGACTTGATGCCTGCAGACCTTATAGCTTATGTTGACAATCAGCCTTAGTCATCTTCCTGTGATGCTAATTATGCATGCTTTGTCATAAGCATGAGTCATCAAAGATTGGGACATTCAAAGGACAGGAAGGTACAATCCCACTTTCTATGATGCAGTGGTTTCCTGAACACTCCAAGACACTCAATGTTAGTCTTGTTGCTAAAAATGCTACTTCAAATTAACAACAGCATCAAAACAAATCAAAGTTGATGGTAAGACTCCTTTCAGGAAGCACAGGGACATTAAAGAGGATCCTTCTCACTGAAACCAAGCACACCATGTTATATGTTTTGGAAACTGCAAAGGCAGCTCGGGTCTAAGACGGATTCGAGATGCCGCAAAGACTGCGGCTTATGCGTTTTGATTCCCGCAAAGACTGCGGCTTGTATTTTGTTGTTATATTTTAATTTTTAAATTTATATTCATTCATTTACTTCACTTTTGTTATTGTTTTTATTGATTTCATGTAAAGCACATTGAGCTGCAATTCTTGTATGAAATGTGCTATATACATAAAGTCTTACTATTATTATTATAACATAACACTGTCGTCCTAAGAACATTCACCAAGTTCTTATAAAGCCTCCTTACACTCGACGCTGTTAGAATAGAAACTCTCTTTCCTGGGATCATATGTTGATCACTTCTCTTCAACAGGCTTTGAGCCATCCTTCAACATCACAATAACTAGCTTACAGCCGTCTAGCCAGCCAGAAGCAGGGGGAGAGCGTACACAGCTGATTTACAGCCTCATCAAATGGAGATGAGGGCCATCTTGCCATTTCCAACCAGAAGGGTTGAGATTAAGTGTGGTGCCTAAAATACTAACCCCTATCATTTGTATGCAATTCTATGGGACATTGAATAGATTTGCTGGAAAAACTACAGTCCAGAAATACCTTAAGAGGCCCTTAAACCAATAAATACCTTCATGGCTGCACGTCTGAATATCAGGACCCAACTTGTTCACGCGACTAGAACAAACACGCCCCAGAGTTTTAAAGTTGCTGCACTTAATGCTGAAGCAGACCTTGAGGACACACCAAAGCTACGACACTCACAGACACTATCTCTCGAGGTATAGTCCTTCCGAAGTCAATAACACAGATCCAAAAGAATGTCTGGTGATGGAGTAATTAGAGGAAAGCAGAGCCCTTCCCACTCACCCATGGTACCTGCTAACACAGCTCCCCATGTGTCTGGGTGGGACAGCACAGCTGAGGAACTTCACATTCTTAGAAACAAGCTTGCTTCGGTCTCAACTGATAAATTCCTCCCGCAACATTTTCTCTCCATTTCAGAGGATTCTAACTGTGTCTCTTTTCTCTCTCACACTGCGTTCACCTGTTGAAGGTAACGACTGCACAAACATTCTCTCTGTTAACCAATAACATTGCTCGCAGCCAGAGCAGTCAGGCACATTAACCCTTAATATGCCAATGAGAAAAGACACACGGTGCTAGTAGCTCAGTGACCTCATCTGGTCAACAAGACACACCCTGCTTGACTGGAGCTACAGAATATAGAACTATGCGTAAACAGCATTCCTTCTGTAAACCTGATTTCCTCTGAGTTTCTGGGTTTAGAAGTTGATAACAGGACCACTCCCGCAGTTCAGAGTTTGCAACATGAGAGGAAGTGGTTTTGGGAGAGGCGAGAGAGATAAGGAGACTATCTTAAGCAGCATATCAACATAAAGCACAGTTATTAGAATCAGAATCAGAATTCGGTTTATTCGCCATGTCTGTTATACAAACACAGAATTGACTGTGGCAGGGAGGTGCAAAACACTAAACACACGAATCTTAAATTGAGTGAAAGTACAAAAGTTTAAGAATTTCTAAGGACTAAACAATCTAAGAATACAACAATTTAAATATAACATAAAATATATATAAAAATAAGAATAACAATGAGCAGCGAGAGTGTTCTACATAGTGCAATCGGATACTGAGAAGGTGGTACACCAGTTACAGTACTGTAGCGATGTTGGTTTACTGTCCTTCAAACATTCTATACATCCTGAAACCCCTGTTTGTGCTGGGAGGAGGTAGGGTTGAGGGGCTATTCCAATGTCCTATCTTTTAGTTTTAGGTTTGACATTTTTCTACTATCCTATGCTCAAAGTAAGCTAACAAATTTGACTGTATTTCTGATCTGTTGCCCACTGAGGATGTAATGGCTGCAGTGTATCCAGATGAACGGACTATAAGACATCTTATTAAGAGTCTACATTCAGACAAACTTACGTTACAAGTACTCTCACATGCTGATGACCTTTAGTTTTCAGCTGTAAAACCATAACATGGCATTGGTGTAGAACACCCACTGAGGCTGGGTAGTGTAAAGGTCAGACAGACTGTTTACATACTAGCTTTTGTTTCGGTGGAATTGACCTATTAACTGTACTGTGTGTGTCTCCTTAGTCATACTGTTACCGACTACCACTTTGGATGAAGTAAATAAATGCATTACTTAATTATTGACAGAAGTCAATTTTGCATTTAGTCATTTAGCAGACGCTCTTATACAGAGCGACTTACAGTAAGTACAGGGACATTCCACCCCAAGGTAAGTAGGGTGAAGTGCCTTGCCCAGGGACACAATGTCATTTGGCACGGCCGGGAATGGAACCGGCAACATTCTGATTACTTGCCCGATTCCCTAACCGCTCAGCCACCTGACTCCCTGCATAATATATATCATTCCACAGCAGTACCACAGTACATATCCACTAGTATTCAACAGGCGGAAAATGCTCAACTTGACACAGCTGGATTATTGAATAGACTGTTGTCAAAAAGGATCAAGGTATTTCTACTTCTACAGGGGCGCAGTCATGTGTAAGTACATCATTCACCACACATGACACATTTAATTTGCATAAAGATTCAAATCCCTTATTCAGAACTCTATTCAGAAGCACCTTTGGAAGCAGCAATTACACCTTCAAATATCACCAGGTACAGCAGGTAAAGCTCCATCAGCTTCGCCTGTGTAGTCATACGGCCAAGAGTAAAGACAGGACGAAGTAACAGGTGACGGCAAATATAAACAGCAAAAGGTGGTAGTGGGATAGTTCAACCTAAATGAAAATAAGGTAAAACAAAGACAGAATAGAGAAGCTAATAGGAGCAGCAGTCCCGGAGAGTCAGCAGAGAGAGGACAGCAGTGCATCTTAACATGAGCAAACAGGGAAGGCAAAGCAACGGGAAGCTGTGAGCCTGGGTTAGGGTTAGACTGGGAGTGAGCCTGCATATAAATTGGCTTAAATGATGGATATGGTAATGAGGGATATGGTAATGAGGGTTATGGTAATGATGGATATGGTAATGATGGATATGGTCATTGAAAACTATGATGCAAAAGCACAGATCTAATATTGGATGACAAAAAGAGGGAAAATAACAGAAGATAAAAGAGGCAAATGGTTAAGAAGAACAACAACAACAACAGCAACAAATGGCTGGTTGACAACAAGAAAGGAGACCAGGGAGGGAGGGAGGGGGGGGGGGGAGACAAAGCTGGAGGATGAGGTCAGGCGAGACACGAGACTAAGAATGGACAAGTCAAAAGATAAAATTACTAATCATTGGGTTCTATGGGTAAGGAAAGTTACCCACAAAGAGATCCAATTTCAATGAAGGGAGAGAACAGTAGGGGTGACATGTAGGAAGATAACATATTGAAAAGGAGAGAAAGAAAGTGTTAAAAAATAAGACACGACCAGGCGAGTGGAGTCTGGAGAGAGCGGGAAGACAGAACAATGTGAGATTTAACAGTGTTAACAGGCACCCCAGAGATTGTGAGTGGGGAGGAACATGAGAGAAAATAGATGCTGTAGATTATATGAAAGTGTAATATGTAGTTAGAGAGATTAGGAAATGCAATAATGAGACAACATATAATAGAGACTAAGAATGGACAGATTGACAAATGATGTACCTATTCAGAGAGATGTAAGTAAAGAAGAGAGTAAGTAGATGAAAGGATGACGATGCATTTATGAACACAGAGAGATGAGAGTCAGAGACACACACAGAACATTTGGGAAAGAGAAATGTGGAAAGAAAATACTTCTAAAAGAGAAACTAAATCTGAGGGCAATAATGACCAAGTAAAACGAAACAAGAGGCCAGTCAGCTATCTGAGGATGACCCTAAGACCACAGAGGAAAAGGAGTGCTGAATAGGACACAGAACAGGATCTCATCAATCTAACTGGCTTCTTCTTCTTCTTGAGGCCCTTTGTGGATGTGACAAAGACATTTATAAAATAATTTCAGGCTATACTTGGTATGTCTGTTTTGCTTTAAATGGTAGCATGCATGACCCATGTTATCCCAAAATGATGTGACAGCATTCCAAGGAGCTTCTTGTGATGTCACAGAATGCTTTCTCAGTCTGTACCCATTCAATGTGGTCTCAGGCTTTAGGACCCTACTGTACATGTGGAATGTAGTCATGGCCAAAGCATCTTGCTTTAGCACTGCATTTTGGGGAACGTCAAACCCTTTTCCAAAGTTACTAGCTAGAGAGATGGGGTTTACTGGCAGCAAGAAAACGGTCTTAGCTGTCGAGCTGATTTTGCAGTCATGGCATAGAGATTCTAGGATTGCCACTCCTTTAAAGTCCTGAAGATTATTCTATGGGTGAGAGAAGGCTCTCCTATTGGCTAAGGTGTGCACTTGAATAGATTCTCAGACTATGTTGCCAAGGCAACATGGTGCTCTGCTCATAGAACATCGAACTTGAGTTACATAACTCAGAATTGGTATTTTTACAATAGGAAAAGGGATTTTATTGTGCTGTCAAGTTTAATCAGAAAACTCAGATTCCTAAAAGATACACTGCACTGTATTAAATGAATAATCAGGTCACTTCAATGTTAATGGTCAACACAATCTTTGACTATGATAGGGTCACGTTTCAATTAAAAATAAGATTTTTGAGGTATGATTCATAATTAAATAATTACTGTCCTTTCGTCTCTCCTTTTCTAACCCTAACCTTAGAAAGGGTAAATCATATTTTTAAAACTGTATATATTATTTGTAATATTTCCAACAGTTTGGTTGAGTTAGTCAACACAATCATAATGGTTTACTGTCAAATACTAAGTCATTAAGAGTTGTTGGCTTGTTTGACGGGTGGGCTGTGTGTATGTTTTTGGTCTCAGGCATTACAGTGAGTCAGATACTCATCAGCCCCCTAAAAAGAACTAAAGAAGACAATGAACAATGGTAGAGTGAAAGGAATTGCATACTGGTTTCATTGCAATATCTGTGAATTAGAAGATGTACCTGATGATTTGTCTGGGGAGGTCACTCCCTGGGGTGTGTGGAGATGTTCTCTGCCGTGGGGAGAGTGTCGTCGTGACGATGCTGTCCTCCGAGGCCAACACTGTGGTGTCTCTGCACTCCTCCACCCGCAGTTCCCCCTCCCCGTCACCGGAGGCACTGCAGTCTGGCTTGTAGGTGAATATGATGGTGGGCTTCTGGCTAGGGTCATCGGGCTTGGCTTCGGAGAACCAGTGGTGGCGCTGGATGGGAGGAGGAGGCAGCATGTGTATTACAGTCCCATCCAGCCCCACCATCTTGCCCTTTTCCTTCTCCCTCTCTGCCTTCTCCCTTTGCTCATCCTCATCCTTTCGCCGACGGAAGAAACTCTTGAAAGAGATCCATCGTTTAGGTTTGGCGTTCTCAGCTCCTACGCGTCTGCCATCTCCTCCACCGGGGCTGGTCTCTCCGTCACTGGGCCTTGTGGGCGAGCTTGAAGCCGGCTTGGTCCAGTTGCCAAAGTGTCTCTGGAGGATGTTGGAGGCATGGAAAGGAGAGGAGGTGGACCTGGGAGGGGGAAAGGGAGCGCTAGGCTCGGCCTTGGGGCTGGACAAAGTGACAGTTGCTGAGGCGCTTTGGGATTTGGGCAGTTGCTTTGAGGGCGTGTCTTTCCTAGGTTTGGAGAGAACGCCATCAGTGGGAGAAAATAAAGACTTTGGCCGACCAAGGGTCTCCTTAGCAGCGTCTGGAGGAAGAGCGTAGAGCTCCTCCACGCTGCAGGTTTTGGACTGGGCTGAGGGGGGTTCTGGGGGAGACTGAGGTGGCTGAATGGAGGCCACAATCTGAGAGAGCACCGTGATGGCCTTCTCCCGATGGGCGGTCCCAGTTCCAGGGGACAGAGGGAAGTCTGTGCTGCCCTCCCTACTGGACGTGTCCCCATTGGGGCTGCTTTTGGGCAAGCTTGCAGTGACCGTTAGACTGGTGGAGAGAGCAGTACAACATGTGGCAGCAGAGGCTTCTGTGCTTGGTACAGTGCTTGAGTCTGTAGTGGTTTTGGAGTGGGCCTCCTGGGGATTCAGGCCAGCCCCAGGAGCAGATTTCCTGTCTTCAACAGCAGCTTTGTCCAATGCAGCTTTACTGCTGGGTAGCTTCTCTGTTGGGGAGGACTGGACACTCTCCACAGATCCAATCTCCTCGTAGGTGTGGCTGGCCACTCTGACCCCCTTTGGTTGGGGTAGCTCACCGTTGAGCCCCAGAAAACTCTTGTACACAGCCAGGTTGTCATAAGCACTGGGGTTGATCACAATGGGCACCTTGACTGCATTCTTGGAGCTGCGTGCATATGCAGGCTCATCACGAATGATAATAGGGAAAAGTGGCATTCCCGCATTGTTGTAGCTGTTGAACTTGATCTCAGACAGATTTGGGGATTTCACGGGTACTGTCCGAGAGGAGGACAGGCCGGAGATGGGAGAGGTGGGGGCTGACTTGTGGCTACACTGTCGGGGTGGGACCACAGGACCAGGTGCTCCCCCCGTCTCTTGATCTATTCTTGGGATCTTCTGACGAGGGCTAGTGCTGGAGGTCCACACCTCCTGGTAGCGGATGTTCCCTGATTTCTTGAATGCATTGCCCCCCAATGAAGAAGGTGGGACAGACCTTGGGGAGATGGGGGAGGTAGGGGACATGGCAGATGCAGGAGACAGAGGCTGGGCCAAAGGGGAGGTGGGTAAAGACACTGGACTGGTGGGAATGCGGTGAGTCTTGAGTTTGGGATTGCTGTCTGAAGCATGTTCCTCTTTGTGAGTCATGGACGCAGACACATCCACAACTGTGTAAGGCTTACAGATAAGAGGCTTATCCAAGTTTACAACACGATAAGGTCTGGCTTGCTCCTCCGTTGGGCTGAAGCTGATTGTGACAGGCTGACCAGGAAGAGCCTGGGGCATAGGCCCCTCCCTACCTTCCTGCTCCTCCAATCGGATGGCTAGGACAGCCTTATGTGTCTCTGTTATCTTCATTGGACTAAGAGCTCTGTGGGCTTGTTCTTTGTCACGAGCAGCAGCTCGGGTCATGGGTGCTTTTGAAGAAGACGGAGAGTGAAGGCCATTTCTCAGGCCAGAGGGCGCACTGCTACCACTGCTGGAAGTAGTTCTGGAGTCTTCTGGAAGCGATGAGGAGGATTCAGGGGAAGTGGTGGACTCGGAGTTGGATAGGAAGGCACTGCCTTGCAGATCACCGGGACCATAATGGAGAAGACCATGTCCTCCTGAGTCCATGGAGGGGTATCCGTTAAGGATCTCATCGTAGCTGTCATCGTAGTCTACAGCACAGATCCGTTGCAGCGAGCGATTGCGCAGCGGCACCGTGTTCCACTTCTTGCCTGCTGCAAAGGGCACCGGGGAGAGCGTGGCAGCTCGGAAGTTGGCAAAGCGAGGCTGTCCCCGCATGCGGATCTCCACTGCCAGCAGCTCCTCGTCACTCTCGTCCCAACTCTCATGTTCCCCATCATTATTCTCCTCGCTCTCATCATCCTCTTCCTCCTCCTCTTCATCGTCATCCTCCTCCCCTTCACTTGAGAACTCAGGGTAGCAGAAGCGGCCTCCCTCAGTGCTGATGACGTCTGTGCTGTCATTCAGGGACACTCGTTTCTGAAGGGGTCCTCCACTTCCACTGCTGCTACCCATTGCCAGACAGCTGGATGCTGGGAGGCCCCTCTCCAGGGAGCGCCTGTAGGAGCTGCTAATGCGTCCAAAAAACAGGTCCTTGGAGCCAGGGCAGAGGCTGGGGCCAGGGCCCAGGCCCGCTATCTCTTTTAGCATGTCTGTCAGACCATTGTTGTTGTTGCCAGTGGGGGCATGCCGGCTAAGCTGCACATAACCCTCGATCTCCTCCCTGGCATTTTCCCCTTCATTGTTATTTGACCCACAGGGCCTTTTGCGGTTCAAGCCATTGCGGTTCCAGACCGTGAAGGCAGAGGTTTTCCCGGGTTCACCGGCATCTGGTGGCCTGTGGATATTTCCCTCCAAGTCCAGACCGGCTGAGGAGCAGGGAAGCATCATAGTAGGCTTGACAGCAATGGTTGGCTTCTTGGCTACAGGGGGGCGTGCAGAGCTGTTACCCCCCCTATGTGAGGTGCTGGTGAGGTTTGCGTTGGGTCCGGCTCCGGCTAGGGGGTGGTTCTGCTGCTGGGAGAGTGATGGCCGTTGCTCAGTCTGGGTCTTCCTCAGGCCGCTCTCGGGTAAGCAGTGGAGGCTCTTGGGTTTGAAGCAGTTTTTGCACTCGCCCGGTTTCCACACGTGTTCAGTGAAGGTGTTGCAGGCAGACATGGCTGCTGGTCCGGAGGGACAGCCAGCTGGGTCAGTGGACAGGAAAGCCCTCCATGGGAAGCAATGTGTGGAGAACCGGCTCTTCTACAGCACAGCTGACTTCGGGGTAAATGTCAGGTCTCAAACACTCAATCTGAAAGAAAAGACAGAAAATAAGGTAATGGTCAAATAGTTTTCAATGATTCTGCTCGACTTAAGTCCAAGCACTTTATGGAATGATCACATTCCCCATCAAATCAATACATGTTTTATACTATATAATATGAAATACCATTATTTTAAAAGTCTGAATTAGTCATTTTTCTATTATCTGAGATAGAGAGACATCTCTTTCACAGCAGTGCTAGATCCTTTCCAGTAGAGGGCAATACACAGCCATGTTTCTCTAAGACTAACTCAAGGCTCCTCTCCAGTTAGAGGCAGGGTCAATCCTCAACTCTGTCAGTGAGTCTGTGAGGCCAGGGCGTCAGAGATGAGGAGGACCATGTGAGGCCAGGGCGTCAGAGATGAGGAGGACCATGTGAGGCCAGAAAGTCAAAGATGAGGAGGACCATGTGAGGCCAGGGCGTCAGCGATGTGGAGGACCATGTGAGGCCAGGGCGTCAGAGATGAGGAGGACCATGTGAGGCCAGGGCGTCAGCGATGTGGAGGACCATGTGAGGCCAGGGCGTCAGAGATGAGGAGGACCATGAGAGGCCAGGGCGTCAGAGATGAGGAGGACCATGAGAGGCCAGGGGGTCAGAGATGAGGAGGGACATTTCCTGGTACAGTCACTGGTGCTAAGGTGAGGCTCACAGGAGATGAGTAATCTGACGGTGTCGTTAAGTTTAAGCTACACTACTGTCCCTTCTACTATAATATTCTAAATAGAAAACAGGTTGTTGAAATTGTACCACATCCCTCTATTTGTACACTGCACATCAGAAACAAATTCAACCTTATCCTGACAGCAAAGTTTAAGAAACTTAGCTTTTACATCCAACAGTCGGAAATGGATCTTTTTCCGTGGTAAACTACTGGACAAAATAACAGAAAAACAAAATGGATAGACTACATTTGGAGGCAGACAGACGAGACAAATATCTTTTGAGATACGTCCTGTTTCCCAGCCTGGTGAGGCAGTTTTCCAGACTGGTAAGGTCCCACTTCCATGTGACCTGCGAGGAGCCAGGAAACCACATCCTTCAGCAAACCCATTTAGTCACTTTTTCTCCACACAGCTCTATTCTGTAGTCACCACTTCAAAAGCCCCCACCCACCCCTCTATCACTTGTGACTGACTGCAATAAGTCCTCCTAACATGAGTGTGAAAATGCACCACTGGATTCTCATCAACCATTCAAAATTATGGATACAAGGATTTTTAAATCTTTTAGGTCCTTACAACAGTGCTTCAGTGCAATATCAATATTAATGGCACAATATTACCTCGGTGAAAGAGTGGGGGAAAATGAGTAAAAACTCAACTGGATTTCTTTTCTTTCTTGCCTTAATTGACCAATCGACCCACTTTCTTCACCTCAAACCACTTAAAACAGGCTCCAGCTAAAATAAATCGCAACATGGAATCATAAATGTAAAGTCGCAATACCCAATTAAATCGAGAGGTTGCCTTAATTGTATTTATAATAGCACGGTGGAATATGGAAGGTGTTTTTCTGACCTATGGCAAATTGTTTTCTTTAGTTCAGCAATTACCCTTCCTCTGGAAAGCCAGGGAGTTACACCTCATACTCTCAGAGCAGAAAGCAGCACAGTACAAACAAAAACTATAAATTAATGTGGTTGCTGTGGGAATAAAAAACCTGCAAATAATTAAATCTCAGGACAAACAAGATCTTGCACATGATTGGAAGGGTGCATCATCAACCTTGCATTCAAGGAACCGTTTTTCAAAGTAAGACTGAGATTTTTAATGACAGCATTTCAATCACTGAAACACAAATTCTGCAAGTGAATTCTGTAAGATATCAACACAACACCTAACAAGCAACATCCAACTGGGACATTAAACGACACTCAGTGAAGAAGTTGCTTTCTTCCAATATTTGAGGATAATCTCAACAACTCCAAGTTAGTGGGCATCTAAGTGAAGAAAACCCTGGAAAGGACTACCACACTTCCATCCCACTGTTCCAGTGACAAGGAGTGAATTGCTTCACTTGAACAGCATTTCTCACAGTGTTTAAATACACTGTTATGGTGCATTGGGTATGTCCAACCCAGCCAGATAAAAAATTACTGAATCGAGAGATCTAAATGCAGGAAACAAAAACCTTCCTGAAGCCTGCAGCCTGAAGTCTGCAGCCTGCAGTCTCAGGGTCTCCATTACCTAGTCTCAACTAGACAGTGAGAGGTATAGTACAATACACAAGTTCATCTGTTCCTAAAGAGAACCATAAGTATATTAGGAGAACATTTGGAGTGAAACTCCAGGTTTATTCAGAGGGGGCGTGTCTGGTGGTCTTTCAGACGAGGACATACGGGTCGGTTGCCATGGAAAGGAGTGTCAACACCATGGGTTTATGCTCGGCCGGACACAATAAAGCAGGAACTTGGGGCTGAAAGGTTGTCGACCAATGACCCGGGTGGGGGAAGATTCATCCTGTTACACCACGCCATCGACATCCTGAGTGGACACAATGACAGTTTGCTTGTAATCCAAACACGCTGCTAATATAAGACGAGTTTGAACCATGTGCCCTTGTGAGGGGAGAGCAGCTGCATCAGAGATGAGGCTCACACTAAAACATCCAGACACATCCAGACGCTTCAGACACATCCAGACGCTTCAGACACATCCAAACACTTCAGACACATCCAGACGCTCCAGACGCTTCAGACACATCCAGACGCTTCAGAATGGGACATCTCAGTCACCATGTCATCTTTATATTGTATTATGAGTTTGAATAAACAAAACCAAGAAAAGACTCAATCTTCTTTGTCTTTCATTCAGCATGATTTTAGTCATGTCTGGTTTTGATGATCAGGATCTTATCAAGAATATTCAAGCTAGCGCCTACCTGGACGTGGGGCTAGTGTCTGGTCAGCCTACCTGGACGTGTGGCTAGTGTCTGGTCAGCCTACCTGGACGTGGGGCTAGTGTCTGGACAGCCTACCTGGACGTGGGGCTAGTGTCTGGTCAGCCTACCTGGACGTGGGGCTAGTGTCTGGACAGCCTACCTGGACGTGGGGCTAGTGTCTGGTCAGCCTACCTGGACGTGTGGCTAGTGTCTGGACAGCCTACCTGGACGTACTGTTTCCCAGACAACAACACAGGTGGTGGAAGCTCATCGCTCAGTCACAACCAAGGGGGATTCTGCCTATTATTTAAGCCACGCTATCTAATTTTACAACCTGGCAGGAGAAAGTGAATGCTCTTGTGGTGTGTGGCCTAGATGGTACATTGAGGTTCATCTACTGTGGGACCCAGTTTCTCTCTGAGCCACTGATGTGCAAGTGCTCAGACACCATTCATAGTAGCTCCTCTACACAGCAAGTGATCAGATGCCATGAATGAAAAGCTTACGTTTACAAAAGTAGAGATTCTGTCTTCTAGAAGACTGAGAAAGATGTCAACGAAGGAATATTAGCCTGAGACCAAAAACAAGTCTGTTTCTCTCTGCTTGATACAAGTTTAAAACTTTAGCAAACACCGCCGCATTACACCAAACACAAAGATAAACAGAAGTATTACCGTATTTTTCGGAAATAAAGCCAAAGTGGGGCTTGTACCCCAATTTTACAGTTTTCTTGCGGTTGTACGGCTTTTATTTCGAAGCGGCTTATAGCCCGGTTTTAGAACAAAACAGTGACTTCGTCCCAAGATCTCTACAGACCATGCAGCCCATTTAATGCTCAAAAAACAAGCCATAGGTTGGCAAAACAAAGTACTAACACCAATCTGCATCTGCAACATCAAATCCTATAAATGTGGAACTTGGCTTATTTTCTAAGCTTGTGAACGTGCTCTGTGCTCGGCTCTAGATGAACACGGTCTGAGAAGTGAATTTATTCTGAAAAAACATTTCCTTTGGAAGGGGGGGAAAGGTCTTGTTATCTATGAAGCACTGGAAGAAGTGATAAGCCGCTTTTTGCATTCTGCTCATGTCACACTGACCTGACTCACGTGTGGGATGGGTATGGACCTCTTTAAAGCGTGTGAGTGTGGTGTGGATGGGGTACACACGGTGCAGGCATGTGAATTCATATATGATTCATTCAGAATGACATACAACCACGACAAACAAATGCCCTTTTGAAGGGAGTTAACTGGCAGTGAAAGTGCATGTCCAGGTGATAGAGGAACCGCAAGTGGCCACATTCATCATCTTTCATCTCCTCTGCATTGACAGCACTGAATGAGAGAGAGAGAGAGAGAGAGAGAGAGAGAGAGAGAGAGAGAGCAAGAGAGAGAGAGAGAGAGAGAGAGACACAGAGAGAGAGAGAGAGAGAGAGAGCGAGAGCAAGAGAGACAGAGAGAGAGAGAGAGAGAGAGAGAGAGGAAGGGGTGGTGACTAATACAAATGGCCCCAGCTGTGTAGTGTCTGGCTGCCAGTGCTTCCCCTCCCTGCAGTCACAGCAGAGAGACCCTAAACAAACACTGCCACCCCAAACTAGGGTCCAACATCACTATAGATACAGCTCATAAATTGATAATATAATTGGATTCCTGCTTCCCATACATCAACCCAAAAACAACTTAAGGCTCTAAGTGTGTGTGTGTGTTTGAGGGGAAGAAACACTGCTCCTGAGTGTGTCTGCCAGAGGTTCTTTGTTTGAGTGCCAACCCACATTCTACAGCTGTGTGACAGCACTTATGGACAGGTATGCACACACACATGCACACGTTAACACAAACACACTGTCAACCATGCACTAGCATTTCTCTCTTCTGATGTGTCCAGTTGGTGTTCATACAGCCCATATACAGCCCATGCAACATCATTGAAACAAAACGATACAATCAGACAACTGAATATGAAAGCAAGCTGTGTTTGAGAGCTGTGTTTGAGAGCTGTGTTTGAGGGTTGTTTTTGAGAGCTGTGTTTGAGAGCTGTGTTTGAGGGCTGTGTTTGAAGGCTGTGTTTGAGAGCTGTGTTTGAGAGCTGTGTTTGAGAGCTGTGTTTGAGAGCTGTGTTTGAGAGCTGTGTTTGAGGGCGGTCTTTGATGGTTGTGTTTGAGAGCTGTGTTTGCCCCAGACGTTTCTCCCAGCGCCTGCTAACGCGCCGGCCAAGACTGCCCCAGGAAGGATGACCTGGAGATGTGGCTTCAAAACCTTGTTGCATACTCGGAGTGAAGCCATACTTCAGAGATGTGTGAATGCAGAGGATATCGCAAAGCTAAACAATAAGGATTTGAGCGCTATGGCACAAGGTTGGTTATGTTTTCATTATTGCCACCAACGTTAGAAAGACAGAGAGAGATAACAGACGCGAAACAACTGAGGAATGTCATGTGGCATAGATAACAAGATGAACTAGTCCATATTTTAAATGTTGTTTACCCCAAAATAACTATTTTGGTACCATATTTGTCTGTATGTAGAGAAATAACACATTTATAATCAGGGCACATCCTGAGCCTGAGGGAGGGTAAGAGGGAAGAGGAGCTCTCTGAGTTTATAATAGCAGAGGCTGTAGGCTCAGGCTATAAGGGGGTTGGAGATGTGATTTGCTGCCTCTGTTATTACAGGCAGCTGGTAAGTTAAGAGAGCCTTGCAGATACTGCCAGGGCCAGCGGAGGAGAAGAACTAAAGAGAAGTGGAGCTGACATGGACGCAGCAGACCAGAAGTGGACGTCTTCTCAGGAAGGGTTCATGAGCATAGTCTTAGCTTGGGAGACGGCTGTAAAGCAGCCATTCCATTCCAGACCTTTTCCACTTTGCGGGCCACTCGCAGAGCTCAAATATTTGTGCGGCTGCCCAACACATCCGTTCACTTAAATCGCGCTTATCACACATGTTTACCAACACCACGGGAGTCAAACAGTTTGCTTTCACGGCTAAATGTACTTGATTGATCAAAGCAGACAGTGTCCATCAGCGCCACAGTAAGCACACATGGTAACAGGGAGGTCATCTACATAACACGGCCAGGGCTAGAACTTCCGGTGAAGTTAGAAACGTGACTTTTAATAACCGGAACAGGTTGTTACCCCTTAACTATTGCTCTCTTGTTAACCCTCCACTCAGACTGTGAGGCTTCTTTTCATGACCGATAACAGGTCACCCTCAGGGAGATCTCTCCCGTTTCCAGACGGCAGATTTTGGTTAGAAACTGAGAAAGACGTGACATTACCCATAGGAAACAAATATAATTATTTATGCGAGTTAACATTAACGACTAGCAAGCAAGCTGACAGATAATTGAGTACATTATAATGTCGCCAAAAATGGTAAGCTAGTTAGCCTAGTTAACGTTACAGCCCAAATCCTAGATAGCTAGAGCGAGCTTAGCTAGCAACAGACATCTCAACATCTCAATTCCTCAACTTTACAGCAGTGCCGCAAAGTGCAGCAGAGACAACATATCTTAAATGCAACAAAGGGCAGGGAAGGGACAAAGTCAGTCGGTATTACATGAAGAGATGATCTTCTAGTGCTGCTTTCGGTGGCCATGTAGGCCGAGAATAAAAACTGAAGTTAGTCAAGGTGAAGCTTGATGGAGCTCCTTCAAACCTGAAGGACTGCAGGACACAGATATGAACCACGGCAGAAGGACTGCAGGACACTGAGATGAGAAAGGACCGTACAATCTAAGGACCATTTACAGACACCTTGACATGTCGCCTCTTATAGCTGGCTGGACACCAAAGCATACTGATGACTCTTCGCATCCCAGCGTACTAACGACCATGTGTCCACTGGAATGAAGGAACCCACTGAGTGGCTGTCTCTCCAGGATCCCCGTCTATAATGTACACAGTGGGGGATAAACGGCTGCGCTCACTAGATCCTCTCTAGCAGGCAGCCTAATATCAATACGCTCGATCAGGTGTCCTGTCCTTACGTCCTTTCCTGACTTCAACTGACATGTAAAAAGACTAGGCAGCCATCACAAAAGGTACTGAATTAAACAAGTGACATGCACTCCAATGAGGAAAGCCAAGCTTACCTCAATGTGGGATTTGCCTGTCTTATACAAAGGTCAACACTGAGCAATGAAACACATTGGGACTGTAAGCTCAAGATGCAGGTGAGAACCTGGGACTGCATCCACATGTGCCAAGTCATTTCATAAAGTTCTAAAAATCTGTACTAGTCTTGAAAAGCCCTTTAGCCAGACAGGTCCTCTCCTCTCCCCTCCAGGGTGTTCCCCTTCTGGCCTCTCTGCCACTCCACAGTAGACACAAAACAGTCCTGCATTTTTGGGGAAGCATTTGGTCCCACTGGAAGAAATTTGGGTTGTGACTGCTGAAACCATTTTGAGGAGGGGGAAATGAGATAGAGATGACAGAGGGAGAGAGAGAGAGAGGTGTGTGCAGGGTGTAGAGATGACAGAGGGAGAGAGAGAGAGAGGTGTGTGTGCAGGGTGTGAGGCTGGGCACAGTCTGGGGAAGAGTGATCAGTCTGGGAGAGACCAGCAGGAACCTTTGGGGAAACAAACACGCACTCACAATATCTTTTGACTTCAACTCTCTTGAACTCTTGTTCATTCCATTGTGAGCTCCCTTGTAAGCCTGCTCGCAGTCCAAGATCTATCTTTCAAATGCAGCACAGCGTGAGCACTTACAAACTGTTATGTTTCATTTTACCTCCACAATGGAAAAAAAGAAATGGAAATGCACTAAGGAAATGTTTTACATTATGTCACAAATAAAAAACATGTTCAATTAGCAGAGATGGGAAGTCACTGTGCACCCAAAAAAAGTGACAAAAAAGTAGTAACCGCTCATAAGAAGTCATTATTACAGTCATCCACACCCATTTGAAGGTGCTCCACAAAACAATCACACAAAACACACACAAGGAAAAAAAAAAGAGTAACAAATCAGATATCAACCATGCTGTCTTAGCTTCTTCCAATGTCAGTGGTCTGAGACAGAGAGAGATATATATAGCGAGAGAGATATATAGATAGAGATATATATAGAGATAGAGAGAGATATATAAGAGCGATAGAGAATGAGAACACAGAGAGGCAATGTTTTCATTTTTTTAACTCATTTTCCAGCCGTGTCGTTCTAGCATTCTGTAACTAAACAGATTACAGATTCTGAGCGGTAAGGGACTGCATCCCATGGACAATCAGAGAGGACACACAATGATTCACTAGAAGAAAACGTGTGCTCAACTTGAAGCAAACACAATGTGATCTGCTGGAGGACAGCTGATCACAGTGTGTGGTCAGGTGGGCGGGTATTCAAAGTATCTGCAGAATTCATCCCTCCCCTTCCTACTTTGTTGAACCTCTAGCTCCAAACATGTATCCAAAGGTAAACATTTGTGTTCATGCCTATGTATCCTTGTCCCCTACATTTCCTCTGTGCCTATAAATCGAGCCATTATTCCTCTTTATAACTATTTGCCTCCTCTCCCCTCCACAGCCCCTCTACCCTCCACAGCCCCTCTACCCTCCACAGCCCCTCTACCCTAAACAGCCCCTCTCCCCTCCACAGCCCCTCTCCCCTCCACAGCCCCTCTCCCCTCCACAGCCCCTCTACCCTCCACAGCCCCTCTACCCTCCACAGCCCCTCTACCCTCCACAGCCCCTCTACCCTCCGCAGCCCCTCTACCCTCCGCAGCCCCTCTACCCTCCACAGCCCCTCTACCCTCCACAGCCCCTCTACCCTCCACAGCCCCTCTACCCTCCACAGCCCCTCTACCCTAAACAGCCCCTCTACCCTCCACAGCCCCTCTACCCTCCACAGCCCCTCTACCCTCCACAGCCCCTCTACCCTCCACAGCCCCTCTACCCTCCACAGCCCCTCTACCCTCCACAGCCCCTCTACCCTAAACAGCCCCTCTACCCTCCACAGCCCCTCTACCCTCCACAGCCCCTCTACCCTCCACAGCCCCTCTACCCTCCACAGCTTCTCTTCTCATGTTGTCTGCATCTTCCCCCTACAGTAAATACAGGACATGTCTTCCTCGTTCCCGGTCAGTGGACTAGCCGTCATTGTTCCAGAGGGATGGTTCTACAGTTTTAATGGCTGTTCGGCTTTGTGTGTAGATCAGGAGGGATACAAGTCCAGCCTCGTAAATATTCGCTGACAACACCGCCTATCTTCACAGCTAAAAATAGCAAGTTTGTTGGGGGGGCTTGGGGACTTCTAAAAGCCTATCTATTTTCACATAAAGTAAACAAATCCCTTTTATCCTGGTACTGATCACGAAGGATCCGCGTTTGAAAGTGTGCCCCCAGAGAGAAGATCAGGGTTAGTTATGAAACCCGTACGTTGCAGGTGGTAATGCCAGGGTTTCCTGCTGTTAGTGAAGGTGGTAGGGTGGGGTTTGCCGTCAGACTTTTTGTGAAAGACTAATGCGTTCTGGGGGGGGGGGGGGGGGTGTTGTTTATGCGATAGACTAATGCAATAGACTAATGCGTTCTGGGGGGGGGGGGGGTTGTTTATGCGATAGACTAATGCAATAGACTAATGCGTTCTGCAGAGAAGTAAGACTAGCACTGGTCACGGGCGGAATTAAAGGGAGAAAACAGCGGATATCGCTATAAAAAAAAAAAATGTCGTTTTGGGGACGATGACAACGTAGTTAAGGCGGCAGGTGTGTATTGCTTAGGCGGCCGCCTTAGCTGAAAAGTGCTGCAGGAAACCCTGAATGCATCTACGTTTCATGCGGTGTTAACCACTTCTGTCTTATGCTGGAGTCTGCCTGAGGGCTACAACTGTTCAGTGAATGAGTGTGTACGTTGTATTCCTGTGTGTTCATGAGCTTGGTATTTGTTACACTGTATGAATGCACACTTACACACAAGCACACCGACAACAACTACTCTGTACTTGATTAACTGATGAAAATGAGGTTGTATGCTATCCATCCCCCAGGCAGGAAGACCCAGAGCAGCAGGTGTAGGCCTAGACGGGTTTGCAGCTTCATGTCTTCGACACTGATCTCCCATTCTTCATCCATTATGCCTAAATGCTGAACTATTAGTCTGTCAAATACGCCTAGAACCTGGCAATGAGCCAGACAGTAGTCATTCAGCCCTGCCTTCTTATAAGGATGATTTAGGATGACAAGTCATAAACCTCATAAACAATGTTATGGATGAGCAATTGCCTAATGGTGAGAGAGGGAGAGGGAGAAACAGTTAAGTGACGTAAGAGTTATTGGGTGCTACAGACAGACATATGACACTCAGTAGGATTGTTAGAAAAATCATCTTAAGAAAATATACCAGTATCTTTGGTTATCACAATCTTTTGTCCACTCCAAACCAAAAGATTAACTTTCTGTGATTAGAATGTATTTTTTTCATATCTTCTCGAATGAAAGTATTTCCCTGTATTCACCAAACAGGCAAAAGTTTTCTAAGATGCCCAAATAACATGAGCTGCTTCAAGGGCGGGGAGACTAGAGCACGGCCAGTACAACAATCCATTTAATTTATCTTGTTAACTTAATATCAACCAGCTATCCCAAACTAATTACCGTTACGTTGCATGTTTTACTGAGTTTTAATGGGTAAAGAATGAATTCCATAACTGGAGCAAGAGTGGAAAAGTACTGGCACAGTGTACTCTGTTAGAATGACAGAAAAGGGAAGTCTATCAGAAGTTGTCGTTCAATGAATCAAGTAGTTATTTGAACAATTAGTTTTTAAGCTCGTTTTCTGCTTCCCCTTCAAGGATTCTGTTTTTTGTATGTGACTCAAGGGCAGTGAATAGTGTCGTTCATCTGTAACTGAATGAGTCAGGTCCAATGTGACTGTGCCTTTAAGATGTTTCAACATAATGATCTCTCAATCTCCACTGGCATACTGCCACGGGAATAGGAATGGCAAGTATGCTCCTGATTTGTAATTTTATTTTCACAGATAAAATAATGCTCTTTCAGCAACTACGTGGGTACTGTAATACTTGAAAACAAAGATGAAGAATAAAACTGCACTGTTTTCAAACTGCCTGTGGGTAATGATCTGCATAAAGAGCTGCGGCACTGTACTGCACATTTCTAGAGAAAGTTCTTGTTTTTGGTATGGCTGTATGTCTCTATCTGAATTAAAATAGGAACCAAACATTATTTTTTCCCAAATGACAAACCTTTGATACTTTCCCTTTGATAAAGCACTGTTTACAGGGAAGATAACTGGGGGTTTCCATAGTGTGTGAACCAGACTTCTGTATGACTCACATCTACTCACTGAATGGAACAGCCGTGGAATCTGGATGCTAAAAACATCAATCCAGACTTGTAGTAGTTACAGTTTAACAAAAGCTCTACTACACTCCGATCTACACCGACAGTCTGTCTGGTTGACATGACAACGTCACCTTGTCTTCTCTTCCACCTTAAATCGATTGAATTCTGTCATCTGGCTTCACCTCATGCACCATCTCCATAACAACTGCATAGTAGATACCTACATAACAACTGCATAGCAGATTGGAAAAAATGAGTGCCGAACTATTCACTGTTCTCACAATGTTAGGGTTAGGGTCTGTACATGATGAAGGAAGCATCCTGGCAACATGTATACCATCCATCCATATACACGCAGGGAGACACACACAGCATAACACACAACACTGAAGAAGCAAACAGCAAGATCTACTGCTGCTTGCGGACCAACACTACTGAGAATCCCATCAACTGTCTTCCTAAGCCTCAGTAATGACAGACAAAGAACTGCCCTCTGATGTCACAACAATATAACTTGCAAGTATATACAGTGCCCTCCAAAAGTATTGGAACAGTGAGGCAAATTCCTTTATTTTTGCTGTAGACTGAAAACATTTGGGCTTGACATCAAATAATGAACGTGAGACCAGAGATCAACGTTTCAGCTTTTATTTCCAGGTATTTACATCAGGATCTGATGCACAACTAAGAAAATATCACATTTTGTTTGAATCCACCCATTTGTCATGTGATCAAAAGTATTGGAACAGATATACTTAAAACATATTTAAGTGAATAAGACTTAATATTTAGTTGCAAATCCTTTGCTTTCAATAACTGCAGCAAGTCTGTGACCCATTGACGTCACCAAACTTTTGCATTCTTCCTTTTTGATGCTTTCCCAGGCTTTCACTGCAGCCTCTTTCAGTTGTTGTTTGTTTTGTGGGGTTCCTCCCTTCAGTCTCCTCTTAAGCAGGTAAAATGCATGCTCTATAGGGTTTAAGTCTGGAGATTGACTTGGCCAGTCTAATACCTTCCATTTCTTGCCCCTGATGAACTCCTTTGTTGTTTTGGCAGTGTGTTTTGGGTCGTTATCTTGCTGCATGATGAAGGCTCTGCCAATCAGTTTGGTTGCATCTTTCCTTAAATTGGCAGACAAAATGTTTCTGTAGACTTCCGAGTTCATTTTGCTGCTGCCATCATGTGTTACATCCTCAATGAAGATTAATGAGCCCGTCCCAGAAGAAGCCATGCAAGCCCAAGCCATGACATTACCTCCACCGTGTTTCACAGATGAGCTTGTGTGTTTGGGATCATGAGCAGTTCCTTTCTTTCTCCAAACTTTAGCCTTTCCATCACTTTGGTAAAAGTTAATCTTTGTCTCATCAGTCCATAAAACTTTGTCCCAGAATTTTTGAGGTTCATCTCTGTACTTTTTGGCAAATTCCAGCCTGGCCTTCCTATTCTTCTTGCTAATGAGTGGTTTGCATCTTCTGGTGTAGCCCTTGTACTTTTGTTCATGAAGTCTTCTGCGAACAGTAGATAGTGATACCTTCACTCCTGCCATCTGGAGGTTGTTGCTGATCTCACTAACAGTTGTTTTAGGGTCTTTCTTTACAGCTCTCACAATGTTTCTGTCATCAACTGCTGATGTTTTCCTTGGTCTACCTGTTCGACGTCTGTTACTTAGTACACCAGTAGTTTTCTTCTTCTTCAGGACATTCCAAATGGTTGTACTGGCTATGGCCAATGTTTCTGCAATGGCTCTGATTGATTTTCCATCTTCTCTAAGACTCACAATTGCTTGTTTTTCACCCAAAGACAGCGCTCTGGTTTTCATGTTGTTTTCACCTCTGAATACAGTCTGCATAGACAAAACCTATCTTACCCAATCTGAACCTGAGTGTAGACATTCAGTGGTATTTATTGATTGAATAATGTATGTAATAGGACACACCTGGGCAACAAAACACACCTGTCAGTCACATGTTCCAATACTTTTGCTCACGTGACAAATGGGTGGGTTCGAACAAAAAGGTGATATTTTCTAATTTGTGCATCAGATCCTGATGTTAATACCTGGAAATAAAAGCTGAAACGTTGATCTCTGGTTTCACATTCATCGTTTGATGTCAAGCCCAAATGTTTTCAGTCTACGGCAAAAATAAAGGAATTGGCCTCACTGTTCCAATACTTTTGGAGGGCACTGTATGGTTCCTTTCATAAGAGAGCATGCATGCCAGTGTGTGTTCAACCTGTGTGTAGCTGATTTGAAGGGAGTGAGACTCTTCAGTCACTCAGCAGTGTGGAAGACAACCCTTCAATTTTCTCTGCTTCCCTGAGCTGGAGGACTGGAGGGCTGGTGGACTGGAAGTCTGGAGGACTGGAGGACTGGAGGTTTGGAGGACCGGAAGGCAGGAGGGCAGGAGGTGCTGGATAACTATCTGGGGGTTTCAATTTGAGAATTCCATGGCTTGAAGTTTCTCTGTGGTCATTGTACTTGTGCTGTGCGACCAGGCTGTCTGAAGAGCAGAAGGAGTTGGTGGATGCTACAGTTGCTGTGTACCTTAGCTGGTTTGGTCTAAGGGTCAATATCCAGTCTACGAGGGGGGGAACATAAGTGGTTGAGAACTCATTACTAAAAAGCATGACGTGTGGCATCCATCAGGAGCAAGCATGCTAGGTCCCATCACTTCAAAATATAGCACTCCAGAATCGACCATGCCTAATGCTAAAACATAGACATGTACAGAGACTGACTGAGCAGTGATTTTGTGTCCCAGTAATCAGTTTAAGTGTGTGCCCCCCAAAATAAACAAACTGTGAAATACACATGCAGATAGACACAGTAGGTATGTGACAACATGAGACCCTTTCAGTTCAGCAAAATGAGCTAATTTCAGTACGATCAACTGTCGTCTCTACACTAGTGCAACGCAAGTGCAACATAACAAACTGTGGGTTTATATCTGCAATTAGGGGTAGTCCACAACAAAGTGAACCACAGTGACTAAGATACCCGTGGCTTCAGAGCGTAAACATGAGCCTTGTTAACATGCAAGTCAGACTGTTCAAAGCCACACATCCTGTATAATTACAGGCAACCCCATTGCCCAAAGTCCCTTCCACACACACACATAAGGTGTACAACACATATTTGCCCCTAAAAATATTTTCATTTTCTGCACGTCTCTATCGGTCTCCATCCGTTGTTATGCATATCTGTTGGCACAGACAGCCGGCGGCAACAATTGTCTGTCGTTAGTAAACAGAGAAGAAGAGGATAAGAAGAGGATTGGCCAACTTACGGAGTGATATCATGAATCCCGGAAGAATCAGAGCTCAGAGCAGAGCAGGGGGGAGAAAGCACATGACAAACGCTCTGAGATGGAGAGAGCTGTAGAGAAGCTGGCGTGAAAGAGTGAGGGAAAATAAGAGAATGAGAGAGAAAGAGAGAGGGACAGGGAAGGAGAGCAAGAAAGCAGACGTTTATAAGGAGGGGGCTGTTAGAAAAGGGGGAACGACAGGAGCTGGAGAGAGCCTGAGGGAGGGGGAGAGAGAGAGAGAGACAGAAAGAGAGAGAGAGAGAAAGGGACAGAAAAAGAGAGAGAGAGAGAGAGAGAGAGAGAGAGAGATCGTAAAGTAAGGGAGAATGAAAGAGAGGCTGATGAAACAGGTCTGTGTGGAAATGACTGAGGAAGGACTGAGGAAAGGAAAACAACAAATTAGTCGTCGAAATGAGAGATGGAAAGAAAGAGGAGAAAGTGAAGGAAATCATGACAGAGTGTACAAGAACACAGTGGTCTCTCTTACTGTTTTAGCAGCACCTGCCAATGCCGAACCCCATCCTTTATCCCTTCTCCGGTACATCAATAACACCATCAACACAAGCAGACACGTCTGACCGCTTCTGCTAGGACAACGACAAAGTGAAAAGGAGGCAAGAGACTGGGAATAAGTGAAATACAGACACAGGGGTGGGGGAGAGACAGGGGTGGGGGAGACACAGGGGTGGGGGAGACACAGGGAGACACAGGGAGACACAGGGGTGGGGGAGACACAGGGAGACACAGGGAGACACAGGGGTGGGGGAGACACAGGGAGACACAGGGGTGGGGGACACACAGGGGTGGGGGCGACAAAGGGAGACACAGGGGTGGGGGACACACAGGGAGACACAGGGAGACATAGGGGTGGGGGAGACACAGGGAGACACAGGGGTGGGGGAGACACAGGGAGACACAGGGGTGGGGGAGACAGGGAGACACAGGGGTGGGGGAGACACAGGGAGACACAGGGGTGGGGGAGACACAGGGAGACACAGGGGTGGGGGAGACACAGGGAGACACAGGGGTGGGGGAGACACAGGGAGACACAGGGGTGGGGGAGACACAGGGAGACAGGGGTGGGGGAGAGACAGGGAGACACAGGGGTGGGGGAGACACAGGGAGACACAGGGGTGGGGGAGACACAGGGAGACACAGGGGCGGGGGAGACACAGGGGTGGGGGACACACAGGGAGACACAGGGGTGGGGGAGACACAGGGAGACAGGGGTGGGGGAGACACAGGGAGACACAGGGGTGGGGGAGACACAGGGGTGGGGGAGACACAGGGAGACACAGGGGTGGGGGAGACACAGGGGTGGGGGAGACACAGGGAGACACAGGGGTGGGGGAAACACAGGGAGACACAGGGGTGGGGGAGAGACAGGGGTGGGGGAGAGACAGGGAGACACAGGGGTGGGGGAGACACAGGGGTGGGGGAGACACAGCGAGACACAGGGAGACACAGGGGTGGGGGAGAGATAGGGGTGGGGGAGACACAGGGAGACACAGGGGTGGGGGAGACACAGGGGTGGGGGAGACACAGGGAGACACAGGGGTGGGGGAGACACAGGGAGACACAGGGGTGGGGGAGAGACAGCCGGCTGGGAATGGAGACATCAGAAGGATAAAAGACAACCAGAAGACGATAGGTCGAAGTGAACACAGAACACATCACCCATTCCCAGGGAGGCATATGAGGAACCTGATTCCTCTTAATGAAGCACTTTGAAGAGTCTGGTCTGAGCAGCTGTCAGCTCCCTCTGAAGCCCACTGAGACCAACACTGAGAGCTCTCCTCCCCTCTGCTTGCAGAAGCAGAAAGGCACAACACACTGCGGTGCATGGAAGCTAATTGAATTGAATCAAATGTTACAGCCCACCTCATCAGAATATCAGAGAAAAACTCAAATGAATTATTGATAACAAAAACGATTTAGTTCTTTGTCTACCGTAAGACAGGGATTGTTTTTTATCTAATCATTTGACCGAAATGTTATTTTGTGGGCAGACACAAACTAAATACAAAAAATGAAGTTGTCACAAGTGCTCCAACAGTGACTCCTCCATGGCTCTTCCTTCCAGAATATTCTCTGAGGTTTGTGCTCAATTCAGATCTGATCTGAATGGACTGTAGCTAAGAGTCAGATCTGATCTGAATGGACTGTAGCTGAGAGTCAGATCTGATCTGAATGGACTGTAGCTGAGAGTCAGATCTGATCTGAATGGACTGTAGCTGAGAGTCAGATCTGATCTGAATGGACTGTAGCTGAGAGTCAGATCTGATCTGAATGGACTGTAGCTGAGAGTCAGATCTGATTTGAATGGACTGTAGCTGAGAGTCAGATCTGATCTGAATGGACTGTAGCTGAGAGTCAGATCTGATCTGAATGGACTGTAGCTGAGAGTCAGATCTGATCTGAATGGACTGTAGCTGAGAGTCAGATCTGATCTGAATGGACTGTAGCTGAGGGTCAGATCTGATCTGAATGGACTGTAGCTGAGGGTCAGATCTGATCTGAATGGACTGTAGCTGAGAGTCAGATCTGATCTGAATGGACTGTAGCTGAGGGTCAGATCTGATCTGAATGGACTGTAGCTGAGAGTCAGATCTGATCTGAATGGACTGTAGCTGAGGGTCAGATCTGATCTGAATGGACTGTAGCTGAGGGTCAGATCTGATCTGAATGGACTGTAGCTGAGAGTCAGATCTGATCTGAATGGACTGTAGCTGAGGGTCAGATCTGATCTGAATGGACTGTAGCTGAGGGTCAGATCTGATCTGAATGGACTGTAGCTGAGGAGCCATCTGCCAAGTCCATCTCTTCTCAACGAGGCAACATTCAAGTTCCCCCTGCCGACAGCCCCCCTAACACAGCCCCCCAGGCTGCAGTCTTCACTCCACCCCCGCAGCACAGACTCCACACTCCATTATAGGGCTGATTCAAGTCAAACCACAGGCTCTAGAAGCCAAGGGCCAAGACATTTTATGCATCTCATTTTCCTTAATGCATTTAATACTCATTAATAGAAACTTCCACTGTAGGATTTCCTAGGAAGATTCTTCACTTGGAGGAAGTGGGGCAGCAGTGGCCCGACAGCTCCTGTCATCCCACCAGAGCCTTCATTAAACATCAAAGGGTGCAGTCCCACAGTGAACGAGGCCGGCATAAGAGATCACACAGAGGTGTGCTCTAATGATGCAGAGATCTACATTATGCAATACGCTGGAAGTTATGCAGAGAGAACACATTTTTTAATATGTATGTCCTGTATATCCTTTTTTTCCTGCTGTGACAGCAAATGAAATAAAGCCCAACTCCACAGACATCATCTTCATAATGCATCCCTGTTTTTTGGGTCATCATCAATCTGGGATATTTGTCATATTGTCACATTTGGCTGAGAACTTGCGTTTGGCTTTCTGCAATAAGGAGAAAATGGAAATGAAAGAAAGCAAGTTTTCTATATTCTGTTTGCCCTCCTCGCATGCTAGGTTTTATAGTCAATGTTTGGCTTCATGATAACACACTTTTACCGTTGAAGCATCTCCTCTTCTTAGGAAAAAGGAAAAAACAATCACGTCTGCTACCTTTTGTTCAAGCAAAGAACTGAGTTTACAGTCATTTCCGTCTTGACAAAGGAGCAAGAGGCCAACTAGAGGAAGCGTGCTGATGTTGCGTAGCCTAAATATAAGATCCAGTGGCTTTTTGTGGCTTTGTGGCATCTGTGGTGATATCCTGGCCATATGCTCTCCATCTGGAGATCCAGGGCTCTCCAGAGAGAGCAAAGAGAGTATGTTTCATAAATAAAAGGTACACTGTCTCAACAACAACATTCCTTTGACATAATGTTGGGCGGAAAAGGAATCAATCAAAACAACTTACTGTAGAAGAAAAACTGCAAAGCCGAGAGAGAGGGGAAGGAGGAGGAAAGGGGAGGTGTGATGAGAGAGAAAAAGATAGAGAGGCAAGCGAGGTGTAGCGGGGATTGAAGATAATTAGCCATCCATGTGCTCTCACACACTGCCAGAGACAGGAGCCACTAAGGAGGCCACAGTGAGATAGAGCAGCGAGCCTTTGTAGTTTGCTGCAGCTCACGCTGGGATCAGCTGTGGCAAAGCACCCTGACAAAGACGAGCCTCCTCTGGCACGTGACTGAGCAGTCAGAAATATAGAAATATACACCCAGGATCAGGGACTATGCTCTGTCGATGAAACGCTCTCTCGCTGTGCAGTAAAAGCCTTTTGAGAAAGTAGGATCTCATGAGAAAATGGAAAATCAATGCGGGGAACAATCGTTCCATTACTGGAGGAAGACTGTAAGGAGAAAGCTTTTCAACAACATCAAGCACTCAATTTGGCAGAGACACGAGCCATAGCGGTCTCCAGTGCTTTTCTACCACTAAGTTCTTCATAGAAATATCAATTTTCCTCAATGGTAAGGACACACCTGGCTCTCCTCATGCTGACATGTGTCTGTGACACTGCTCCAGCACGACATAAGCATGGGAGCTCTGGAGAACACGTGTCTGTGACACTGCTCCAGCACGACATAAGCATGGGAGCTCTGGAGAACACGTGTCTGTGACACTGCTCCAGCACGACATAAGCATGGGAGCTCTGGAGAACACGTGTCTGTGACACTGCTCCAGCACTACATAAGCATGGGAGCTGTAGAGAACAAATGATAGAAATGGCCATTTAATCCCTCTCCTCACTCCAGACGGATTCGGAGGAAGAGAGCAGAGCTGGAGTGTACAGCACCAATGTTGGCCTCAGGCCACAGTTCATGTTCACGCAGCCTAGCCACCAGTAGCCGACTGGGGACTGAGTGACTTAGCTCCGGTTGTGAACCTCCGCCAGAGCCTCAGAGGATGAGGAGCCTGTGCCTGAGGGACATGCTGCTTCAGTCCACACGGCGCAGGACAGACCAGCCGAGGAGGGGAGATAAGACGGCCCTGTAATGAGGAGAGGCTCCGACATCCATCAGCACGAAGGGAAAAAGTGTGCTGCTGTCTGACTTTTCCAAATCTCCCCAAAACAAGGGAAAGAAAGAGAAGAAGATGGGGTTTGTTTTGACCTCTGCAGGAACCCGACGCAAGTCAAGCCGCAGAGAATGTCAGATGAGGCTTGAGGCCATTTGTGATTTTCTCCTCTATCTCCAGCAGCAGACGGTGGAGGCAGAGCAGGCGAGACTCATGTGACTCCCATGCCACCAGACAAATGCATTATCGGTGAAATGCTACGAGGCAGCATCTTTCTGGGCTCATGCCTTCCACTGAGCAGCAGACAGCAGAGGGCTTCACACTGATATCTACACCAACATACTGTCTGCTGTGTTCATCACTACAGTATGTTTAGAATGAGTACAACTATTTCAGATGAGAATGATTGCAGATGTGATTAACAGTTCATCACAATCTTCAGACTAAAAGCTCTGTGTGTAAAACATGGCTATGTTGTGATTGAGCCAGCAGGAACAGGGCTAATCTCTTTGAGTGACCACACCCAGCATACATGGGGTCAATTCCAGGTAGTCCATCCTGATAATTAGCTCTCTGATACATCAAGCCCTGAATCTGTCTGACAGAGAGGAGAAAGAGAGAAGAGACAGATGAGAAGAGATGGAGGTGAGAGAGACCTGTGGGGCTTCCTGCTATCCCCCCTCATGTAGCGGTCCGGGAGACCCTGCGCTGTTCGCTACTGTGCTTATGGGGAATCATTCAGGGATAGTTGAAGAATCTTGTTTTGATACGGAGAGCTTCAGATCATTAGCAGATCATCATCCTAACCAAAGAAAAGATGCCAAACTAGAGACAACGGTCGATAGCTTAACACGTGGTTTTAGCTTCTCTTCGAAGCTAATGAACTTGGACAGTGTTGCCTAGTGTCTTCAGTCTTACATTAGTGCCTGATGTTGCTTATAACAGAGTGGACCGTAGACTGAGTCATGAGCACTGCGGAGATCCCCTTAAAACAATGCGTATTTGTAGGGTACAAAACACAACCAGATCAGACAACTTCCATCACTCTGTCTTTGGACGCTTTGAGAATCCTGTTGTTCAGTGTTGGAGTTGGTACGTGCGACTTTTCAACAGCTCTCTGTGCTACGACTGTCACCCTCCTCTGCAGAGCAACTGGTACATTCCACACTTGACCGTCAAGGCGTTTCCACTCAGGTAAGTGTGTGTGTGTGTGTGATGTATCAGTAGACACTCCATCTCCCGTCAATGTACATGCCTGTGGCCCAGGATCCCAATCTAGCTAAAAGGCAGCCGACACTAAACACATCCTTCTCTGCTCACCAAGCCAACAGGACATTTATTACATTTTGACAGATGCACATGATGAAATGGGAGGTTTTGTAGTTGTGTGTTTTATTCAGAGAAGAGCATATAACTGACTGGCAGCCTGACGCTGTTTTCAAAGAAAAGAGGAATGTGACAATCTGCCTCCAGGAGTCCAGAGGCAGAACTGAGGCCTGGGTCAGTTCACTGAGTATCAAATGTTAACAACAAATTCAGAGATTGTAACTATAATCAAAATACTGTCTAGGCCTTTAAACTACTAGTAACATTACATTCTGTTATTCCAGAACAGGATACAAATGTATTCAAGATAAAGCATTCATGATAATTTATGTTAAGTATTTCATTCCAAGTTACATTCCAGACTCACCACACACACAAACAACTGAGGATCAGAGATGGAGCGAGTCAGTATAATTGTTTCAGAGGAATGTATGGTAGAGTCGATCCACAATGAAACATACTACAAAGCTTTGTCATTGAAAACATTTGCATTACATTGTGTAGATCAATTGATATTGTTATAAGAGAAACTTACACGCGCATTTTAAAAAAATATATATTTTTTCAACCTCAAAAATCCCATATTCCCTCAAAAATCCCATATTCCAACAGGGCAAAGCCTTTTCTCCTTCACAATGTCTTGTGAAACTACATCACTACAGCCACTGTGTTGAACCTTCTTCATTAAGACTGTCATTTAAAAGCATGACTTTACCTGTGTTTTGCCATAAACATGACAATGTTCTAGCTGAAAGACTAGTTTCACAGGGAACAGCGAACACTGACTGCAGGGTCCGTTTCTCAACTTGGTCCTCCGTTAAAAAATCTTATGTGGCTATTAAATTATGGCAGTATCATATGTCAGCCTTCTGCATAATTTAAAAGGTGAATTTGCTTCAACCGTGATGTGCACTTTCAGAGCAAGGGGACGACAACTCTTGATTAATATTAAAATATGTACACCAGTTCACATTAAATAATGACATCTACAGACATCTCAAATGTAGGTCTTTTACTTAGTAAATTGTCCTCTTAAAGAGTAAAAATGACCAGTGATAGAAGTTATAAAATAAAGCAGTTACGTCATTAAAAAGGCAGTGGTGGCTATCCATGTTAAAGCACTTCAAGAATTTAAGCATGTTAAAATGTTTTTAATATCACTTAGAATCCTACGTTGTTTCTTGAATAAACAGTTGAGGGCTTTATGGACATTGCTGCAACTGAAACATCAATAATGTTACAGGTCTTACACTCTCTCTCCCAGATCTTTACTCAGTTCTGACATAACCGGGAACAAGTGTGAAAACAGTGAGAAACAGTCCCTAGTGAAAACTGCCTAGTGGACCTACAATTTACTAAATTAAATTGTCATTTAGCAGACGCTCTTATCCAGAGCAACTTACAGTAATTACAGGGACATTCCCCCAAGGCAAGTAGGGTGAAGTGTCTTGCCCAAGGACACAACATCATTTTTGCACAGCTGGGAATCGAACTGGCAACCTTCTGATTAGTAGCCCGATTCCTTAACCGCTCGGCCATCTGACTCCCATAATATTATAATTTAGTGGCCGTGTGCTTATGAAAAGGGCCGAGACCGTGTTCCAGGCTCTCCCACTCTACCTTCAAGCCTCATGGTCAAATTCATCTGAACTGCACTTTGAGTTCACAAACACAATACATTCTGATAAATTTAATATAAAACATACCAGACTCCACAATCATTGTGGGTTTGGGTTGGTATGGCCTATGACTCAGTTTTATGGCCTTAGTTTGGTGACAGGATTGTTCCATCAGAGAATAGTGAGTGGTCTAAAGTAGCACACAATGAAATGGTTCACCTACTCCAGAGAGCTTCGGAGAGAAGAGGGAGAGATGAAGGACTTTATAGTACAGATGCTGCAAACAGAGAGATGTGCTAGACATTCACCGTGGTCAGTCTTTCACCTGCCTGTCCTTGGCTGATTGTGGAAGACTCAGGGGAGCTGTCTCAGAAAGAATTCACTCTGAGAGCCAGCGAGAGCCTTCTTCTGCAGAGGGAGGCAGGAAGCGGAGATATTGGACCTCTTCCTTCATCTTCTTCTACAATCTATCTGCCGTCTTCCTAAGCTTTTCACCAAGACAGTTAAGGTGCAGTAAATAAAGAGATCTGGGCTGAATAGAAAGTTAAAAAGTACAAATGATATTTAGTGCAAAACAATTGTGTAATTTGTGTGACAAAGTTAAGTACTGGTTTAAGAATACCATGACAACCAAAATATCATTAGCTATCAATAATTCCAGCTTTAGGAAATGTCTCGGATCCATATAAATCTGTAATTATGGGAATACTACAAATTATATTTAGCAATACATCAGGAAAAAACTGGACAAATATATTGAAGAATGAGTATTTGTCACAGTACTCTACAGTTACAAAGCACACCTCAAAGAATGTTCAGAGCCGACATAACTTGATTCATAGGAACAGAAGATCCAACGTTCGTTTGGCAAACCTCTGAAGTTCTCCTTGATATTTTCCTTCCTGCTGGCCTTCTCCATCACATGGCCCTGTACTTATAAGCTTCATCTTTCAGATGAAGATTATCCATTAGAGAGGAGGCTCCACTTTCTCCCTCGTCCATAATGTATGCAAATAAGCTTTTTTCCCCTCACTAAATGGCTGCCATTGACTAGCGTCTGGTTGGCACCAAGTGAACAGATTCTAGACAAAGTGGATTATCCACGTCCATAATTTCCTCAGTGAGATCGTTGCTGTGTGGCCACTCTGAGTAATGGTCTGGCCTGTGCTGTATATCTACTGAGAATCTGGAGAGGGATGAGACATGGATCCTCTTCCTGGGTGACTGGACTAGTCCATCGTATACATTAGCCGAGATGGGCCATTTCCGGAGTGCAGCACTGGCTTCCTAACATGCTCCAAGTCATTAAGCCTTGAGCCTCAAACTACTTTATTTCCTGAAATGTATTGACAGCTTGGAACTCTGAGTAGAGAAATGACACCAGCAGCTCAGCTGAGCCGCCCGAAGAGCTTCCCTCAGAGAGTAAAGAGAGCCGTTCAGCAGGACTAGCCTTCCCATAGCATTCCTTCAGAGGACCTATCAGTTTGATAACCCTACAAGCCCAGAAAATAGCTTTGAAGATAGTTCCCTCTCCTTGGGGCGTGTTAGAGCAGTGCGGCCATCCCGTCCTGATCCGACTCGGGTGTTCTCAGAGAGATTGGTTCAGGGGTATGCGTAGGAGGACAATTGATCTAGAAAATGTTGGAGGCAAGCACAACAGCTAGGCAAGCACAACAGCTAGGCAAGCACAACAGCTAGGAACTAAAAACCTGCTCCATTTACAGGGGATGGGCTTGTATCCAGGGAGGCAACTTGGATGTCCAGTCTACTCAGTACGTGGGTGAGAGGGTGCGGTACCAAATTACCCTTCCCCATCCGCCTAACATGTTCAGCAGTTACGCTGTAGTGGAAAATGGATGCTGAAAACCAATTACTGACATCAATTACTAAGATGTCTGTTGGCACCGGACTAGTACTATCAGAGAACCTCACAGTCGTTTTTGCTGGTTTTTATAAGTGCTCTAATGCCTTGTAAACATTACAGACATGACAGGTCCACAGAGGATTACAATGATGGATATGGTGCTTGTACACCTAATTGCATAACCTTACCTCTCTCCCAGTTAAACAGATCTAACACACACAGGGGTGATGTGTTTGCGTGCCTTCCCTCTGTCTACTCTGGGGAGGCGCACTGGGAGGGTAAACATGCTACCAGTTTCCAACAATCAGGTGAATGAGTAATCGAAAATCATCGGCCCTTGTCACATTCATGAATGAAATTGAAGTCTACATCCTTCCATAGTCTGGCATTCATCCGTCACCCAGTTTCATACCCAGCATGATTAAGACATGGTCCTACTCCACTTACATACTGCCAGTGATAAGCATACTTTTGAACCACTGATTCGAGGGCCCTCTAGCATGAAGACTGGGAGAGGAGTGTTTCCTGCTCCCTTGGCTGGGACACAGAGACACTGAGGACTGGAGGAGGCATGGTGTCGACACGTGAGGGCTGAAGTTATGTAACGGCTCATTCCTCTAACTGCTCAGTGGAATATTCTTAAGTCTATAGTTCGCCAGGCACTGTGGTTCTTCCTGCCATTCCCTCCATCCCTTTCTACTTGGTAATCCTCCTCTATTGTTCTCTCATTATCTCAACTCATTAAGATGTTTTTCCAAGTTTCAATCTGATGCTGACAAATTATGTAAAGGGTAGCACTATGATTACCCTGCCCCCATATTTCTACTATTAACTTCTCCAAAGGGTCATCAAATCAGCAAATTACAAATGATGAAGTCTCCTGAAGGTGAACCTCACAGGAGTGAAGTTTCAGGAGAGGGCAGTTTTGTGATGACCTTTTGACATCCACATCCTAGAGAGGTCATCACGTGATAGAACACGCTGGGAAACTCAATGTCACATTTTATCAGATCTGACTGAGTTGAAAGCCAGGATCCTATTTTCTAAATCATAAGTGGTACCACAGACAAACAGCTGTTGCTAGGAAACAGCAGATCAGGAGGGGCTTGGTGGAGATTCTAATGTCTTTCATTTCCAACTGCTCTGCAGCGTTTTGTCTATGCTACAATTTGAATCACATCAAAATACAAGTAGGATAATTTCATGAAAGCATAATTTTTATTAAATTGCCAGTCCATAAAGAAAACCCACTGTATGGAAGCAAATCAATGACAATGTTTTTGAAGGCATTGAATACTTAATATTGAAATGTAAACCACTGAATTTGTTGGTTTTGAATTCACCCCTTTAAATTGAAATATTAATTAATTTCAATGTAAAAAAACTATTAGGGATGCACCGAATCCAGGATTCGGTGTTGGATTTGGACGAATATTGGGCTTTTTGACAGGGTTCGGTTTCGGCCGAACCTTAAAAAATGTTTTCACCAAATCCGAACCATAAGCTTGCACTATGCGCGCTATGCTTGTCAATATAATGACGCCGCCGTTGATTACAGGAAGGTGTTTACGTAGGTGGACCGTTCAATGCAGTCGGCTGAGAGAAAGTGAAAATGGAACTCGTGAGCAGAAAAAGTGTTGTTTGGCAGGACTTAACTTAGAGTCAAAAGAAGACGATTCTACATGCTGATTTGTCTCATGGTGTCAAGGACCCTAAACAATACACAACATATCCGCTGTTAGAACATTTGCGTATAAAACATCCGAAAGAAATTCAATAAATCTAAAAGGCTAATATTTTGGATATTGATTGGATCTTAACAGGGTAAACATAGGTATATGGTAATTGTCAAAATAGTTTTTCCCACTTGTCTTCCTAGCATAATGTTGCCTATCCTTTTTTTTTTTTACATTAAAAAAATCAAATACAAAAATACACTGCTGTGGATGTTGTTTACTTCATGAATGTGTTTACTGTGTTAATGGACTGAGGATGGGAGTAGGATTAGGTATTTGGTTTCGGATTCTTAACCAGTGGATTTGGTATTCGGCCAAACCCCAAAATTCTGGATTCGGTGTATCCCTTAGGAAAACTGATCCCAAAATTCAAGGATCGGAAATTTAGGTTGCTCAATTTCAAACAGTAAAATTAAGATCCCCAAAATTCTATAAAAGAAATTATAGCTTCAGAAATTGAAAAAGAAAACCAAATTCTGGCTGCTCAAATTCAGATCAAAAGAATTCTGAGCAAAAAACATGTGCAACATCCGACAACAAATGTGGTGTTTAAATGTTAATATGAAGTATTCAATCAATGCCTTTTAACATTCAAAACATCATGTCACTGATTTGCTTCCATACCCCTGATGCAGACAATACAAGCAAACTGGAAATCAGGAAGAGGTTGCTCTTGTTTCCAACAGGTTGGCACATGTGTCTACTGGGAAGATGACTCCCATATCAACAAAGGAGTATGAGCGATTAAGTCATGACAGATGTCACCATTTTGTAATGAAGGACACAGTTTTACGATCAGGCTGTGGACACAGCTGAAACAGAACTGACGTAGTGTTGATCTGGCGTAGTGTTGATCAGGACATGGAGGGGACCGCATGCCCGAGTAGGGATGGGATTAGCCATGGAGTGAAGTTACTCTGGTCTCTCTGTGATCTCAGCCACATGCAAGTATCTCTCTCTTTCTCCCTCTGTCACTCCCAACCCCCTCTGACCGGATACACCGGTGAGGGATTTCACCAGGGAAGAGCTGGTGTTTTCACAGTTTAAAGGCTTAATAAGATTGTGACAGAGGGATTAGGACCCTGGAGCCTGTGGCGCACAGGGGAGTTTTTCCTTTCTCTCACACACACACACATTTTACTTGCAAGGAAATTGTCATTTCTGCTCAAAAGTTTTAATTTGATATAAGACATCACTACACCCAGAACTTCATTGCTCTATTCAACACACACAGTGATAGAAAACGTCCAAACAGCAACACACATATCTTTATTACCATCCAAAGCTACCGGCCTTCAAAGTAAACAATTCCACAATCTACTCATTTGGAGTGCTCCAGTTCATCAATATTCCCAGCACTAGACAGACAAAACGTGTCTGTAATGGATCCTAAAAAGCTTTTTAAATTGACAGAATGATGAATGGCATTGTGGGTTAGAATTCTATCTTCTCGTGCTCTGGCCTTGAATATCATCTCTGATAGAGAAGGACATCCATCATACATTACTGCATGGGAGCGCAGGGAGGGAACTGAGCATGCTCAGACACAGAGCACGCTCAGACCCATCGCTCAATACATTTGTACTACTCGCATGGAGGTGTATCTCGTTGCTTTTGAGGGGTGTTCTGCAAACAGACAGTGGTTTACAGAACGTTTCTTTTCAGCATGGTTGTGCGATGTGCCACACTATTGTGGCGCACCAGCCAGGAGTCAGGAAGCAGGAAGAGCAGCAGCTTCCATTCATCTAAGAGAACTCTTGGATCGTGCAGAGATTTCAGAAGATGCAACCAGTCCCGAATGAAAACACATTTGAACTAAAGCCCATGCCATGGTGCATCTTACATAACTATTACTGGGCCATGCACCCCTTCTGTGTTCCTGACACTGCCTGTGAACACAGTCATTTAAAGAGCCTTGCAAAAAAGGGGTGAATTTCTAGAACGTACTGCACAGTAATCAATTACACAGGCCAGGAAACTGTTCAGTCAAGTATCACCCATTTCAGCGATGATACTAGGCTCAAAAGCTCTGTGCCACACAATGAAAGCCAGAGGGCTTACTCAACAGAGAATGTTGAACCCCCTCCCCTTTAGAAGTCCCCAATTCCCAGTCCAATATCAACTCCCAAGCATGAAATCCCATTCCTCATCCGGACTTCAAAGCGTAAACGCGCAAAGGGGGTAGCAGTTTGAAACAGCTGAAACTCTACCCTGTTTAAAGAACCAGGCATGACAAGGTTGACTAAACAGTGGAACAATAGCCTGGCACACAAAAGGGGGGGGGGGGGGGGGGGGGGGGGGGGGGTTGATGTAGATCAAGTTGAAGGTTTGTGGCCAGAGTTGAAACAAGCTAATCAAAAACAATGATTAAGTTTCAAGTTTGTTTGTAATAAGTACAGGTGGTCCTACTTCCCCCTGGCAGTCTTATAAATAAATAGATCTTAATCCTATGTGAGCTAAACATTCTTTTAAACCATATAATAATTCCACTATTCAAAAAACTAATTATGTTTTATTACTATTTAATCTATAAATGGCAAGGACAAACATATATGATTAGATGAAAACAATTTCAGAGCTATTTATGTTACACAGGCAGCAAGACTATGCCCATTGACCAAGTTCCTGACATATTAAAATCTATAGCTACTCTAAAGAATGTTTCAAGTACTATTTCTCCATTTGCACTAGATTAAAGATTAGATTTGGACCAGTCCCAGAATGCGATATCTTTGGCCAGATGTTTTCAACCTTGCTGACCTTATCGTCCACTGAACTGAACACAGAGCTGGTCTCAGGTCACATAAAAGCTCAGTCTACCAGTCTGAAATATAAACCAATAAAAAAACATGTTGAGCATGTTATAATTATTTTAACAAATTGGTTTAGCGAAAACAAACATGCTCCATGGTATGCACAAAACGTTCCTTCCCTCCAAAAAGTTATAAAAGTTACTTTTAACGAAATGACATGGTACAAACATAACACTTTTACAATCCCAGCATTGTCCTCTTCTCCTACAGGACCTCTAAATGTGTGAGTGTCTCTCAGAGGAGCCAACCTCATTCACTATGACACAATTCAATGATTAAAGCTAAAGTTTTCTCAACTAACTTCATTTCAAAGATGTAGAATGATTTGTATAAAGTATTTTTCTGAATATCATGATGTAAGTAATGTGTAGGCTGAACATGTGTGTGTGTGTGTGTTTGTGTGTTGGATAGCAAGCCCAGTCTTTCACAGAGTTTGACTCTGGGGCTAAGGGAACCAAGGCAGGCCATGAAGACTGATGATCTCTTCTCATGCTAAACACATTCCTCTCATAGCTCTGTCTGAACAGGCCTGGGATAACTATAGAAAGCAAACGAGTGAAGTAGAGGAGGGACAGCTAACTGGAACTGACAGATAAACTCCTGTCTTGATTCACGATTTGTAAATCAAGTTACAGACAATTACTGACAATAGCAGTAACATACTTCCAGTCAATATGTTCAGACTGGCTGTTTGTAGAGCGTTATTTGTTTTCGTAACGTGACCAGAGCAGGGGCAGCACACTGTTTCACCATGGGCACTCCCTGGTTCATGTTGGGAGAAAGTAAGGCTCAGACATACAGAATAGGGATATTTTAGATACTGCATTTTGTCTTTATTTTGCCCCATTATGTATTTGATGGGAAACCCAACAGCTGTTTGTTTCCACAGACATTGCCCCCTTTTTGGGAGGACGGGGGGCATTAGCAACCCTCTTTCATTGATTTCCCTTGACCTTGGTCATGTGACAGGATGAGGGAGGACATCCAAGGTCTGTCTTCTTCACTTCCTGTCCCAGATTCTGTGGGAGTGGGCTTGTTTGGCTTTATAGATTTTTCCCTCCACCCAATCTTATCAGGTCGAGTCCCAAGGGATAATGAATCCTGTTGCTTGTGAGGCCAGATATTGAGTCCTCACTAAGTAGGAACTTTGTGGGAAACATGGTGGTGGTGTGTGGCGGGGGACACTTGACTAATCCATTAACCATGGGCAACCACAGAAGGGGAAGTACACTCACGATGCTCCAGTATAGTGAAGAGCTCCCCTGAGTCAACAGATGTGTTATCTTTTCTGTTATGCTATAAGTGCTGCACAACCAGTCAATACACCTCTGCTTTAAGACTGTTCAGCACTTTAGGGTGATGTGGTACCTCTGAAAACCTCAACACGTTGCCTTGAACAGAGCTTCAGTCCCCTGGTCGCTGTCAAGACCAAAACTCACCAGGACAGCAGGGAACTGAGATAATGATGTTGGCTTTGGGGAGAGCACAGCTAAGGTATTGGGGCTAAATGCCAAGGCTTTGTCAGTGATGTTATACTGCTGTGGGCACTTTTGATCCTCGGATCTGGACTGTTCCATACTACATGTCCTACCTACACTACATATTACAACATCTGATATGGCTTTGAGCATAGTACTGGCCATACCTAATTATGCTTAGTATTACAACAAGCACTTCTTATAGCAAAAATGCATTGGGTAAGATTAGACTGCTTGACTGTAGCTTGCAGACTATATTACATAACACTGGCCGGGGGCCTGGGAACAGATGCCAGCCTTGTCGTAGAGGAATCCTCTGGTCCTATCCAGTGAAGGCATCACACAGACGACCTGTCTTGGTGGGAAGCCAACAGGAGAGGAAAATTAAAGGAACTCAGTAGAACGAACAGACTTGTCTTCAATGTGCTCCGTTGACAATGATCCAAACAAATGATCTGGTCTCTGCTTGTTTTTCCACCACAGAGCTTCAGCCAGTAGCGACCTCTGAGCCTTTTAGGTATTCTGCACAGAGCCCACTGCCATTGGACAGATGATGGCTCATTAGCAAAAGGTTTGTCCCCCAAGAGGAAAAGAACAGAGACCACATTCTCATGTCCTGAGGCACATTCTAACTAACCACCCTGACTATCAACAAATCACCATTTAGTGGCAATCATGTCAATGTTGTTAACAACACTACCCTCTACCCCAAAATACCCTCAACCTCAAACTCTTTCTCAAGAGCATTTTACTCAGAGAACAGCCAGACGCCAGGGTGAACAGAAATATTAGGGGGACTTGCAAGGGCCAAAGACCTGACATGTGCAATTAAACTTGTTCAGATTCATAGAGAGTCCCATGCCAAGATGAAACGGAGGGGTTTGTCTTGGTACTAATGCTATCATGCAGATCTAATGAGGTGGACAGGCATGCAAAAACAAAATGAGAAGGAGAATTAGGTGAGTGAAGGGTTAGGGCACTGGGGCTTTGTTGGGTTAGGGTGACATTTTGAAACTCTTCAGTCATAATCCAATCAAGGTCTGGAGGTGTGAAAAGAGCTGTCTTGCCTTCTCTTTAAATCTGTAACATTTTAATAGTGTGCTGGAGCGGGCATGTTACTGTGCCAATATCTGCATTTCAGAACTGCAGGGTTCCTTTAAAAAAGCATCAAAATAGCAATAAACTTGCACAACTATGCAAACCACAAAAACAACCAGATAGATCAAGTGAGACGGGCTGAGATGGAGGAGGAGGAAGAGCGGGAGAAGCAAAATATGAAGCAAGAATTTGTTTAGAAACATCAGGAAACTGAACAGCAGCGCCAGTCATGTTGAGGTTTAGAGGCTGAGTTAGGGAAAGAGAATTGACAACACAAGGAAATTGTCAGTCACAACAGCACATAAGCTAACAACAGGTAGCAAAACAACAGAGGGACTGAAATAGCTTGTCTTTTGTAGGTGATGTAATGGGGTACTTTTGGAAAATCGTACTAGTGTTGACAGTATTGCACTCATCAACTCTGCTGAAGAAAATACATTTGAACTGACACACAGTATGAAGAACTACAATGCACAACTGCAGTGTGTGGTTGAAATGTGGTTAGCCAGGTCAGAAATACCCACACTGGGGGGGGGGGGGGGGGTCAAATATATTTCATATAACTCTCATGTTAATGATATTTAAATAAATAAAAAATATATAGTTAATCAGTGATAAAGGCCTATTTGCTCATAAAACAGAAACTCAACAGGCTTTTGGGACTAGACAAGTCTGGGCATGTTCTTGACCTGGCCCTTCCCGACATGGGAGTCACTGGCTGAACTGGCTTCATTTCCTCCCTGGGAAATTCTCCTTTAGAAACTCTTAATTCGTTTTGTTAGCATGAATACTAGTTTGTTGGTTTTGGGCACAGTTTCCCCCATGATGCACTCTCTCATTCCCTCCGTCCTCGATATTATTGTCTCCTGGAGTTTAAGAGACAAAATCCAGACACCTCCCATTAGGAGGACTGTGTCCTGAGCTGGAACTCCCAGCAAGGGGTCTCTCCAATACACACTCACACACACACACACA